>NC_041393.1:750159188-750169390 GCF_002162155.2 Triticum dicoccoides | reverse complement strand
GGAACTCCGGTATGTACCTGATACACTTCAGAACCCTTCCGATGTCCGAATACTACCTTCCAATATATCAATCTTTACCTCTCGACCATTTCGAGACTCCTCTTCATGTCCGTGATCTCATCCGGGACTCCGAACAACCTTCGGTCACCAAAACATATAACTCATATAATACATATCTTCATCGAACTTTAAGCATGCGGACCCTACGGGCTCGAGAACTATGTAGACATGACCGAGACACCTCTCCGGTCAGTAACTAATAGCAGAACCTAGATGCTCATATTGGTTCCCACATATTATACTAAGATCTTTATCGGTCAAACCGCTATGTCAACGTACGTTATTCCCTTTGTCATTGGTATGTGATGTCTACTACACAACCTTCTTCTTGTAGATGTTGTTGGGCCTGCAAGTGCACAGGTTTATAGGACAGTAGCAAATTTCCCTCAAGTGGATGACCTAAGGTTTATCAATCCGTAGGAGGCGTAGGATGAAGATGGTCTCTCTCAAACAACCCTGCAACCAAATAACAAAGAGTCTCTTGTGTCTCCAACACACCCAATACAATGTTAATTGTATAGGTGCACTAGTTCGGCGAAGAGATGAAGATACAAGTGCAAAATAGATAGTAGATAAAGGTTTTTGTAATCTGAAATAATAAAAACAGCAAGGTAACAAGTGGTAAAAGTGAGCGTAAACGGTATTGCAATGATAGGAAACAAGGCCTAGAGTTCATACTTTCACTAGTGCAAGTTCTCTCAATAATAATAACATAGATAGAACATATAACAAGCCCTCAACATGCAATAAAGAGTCACTCCAAAGCCACTAATAGCGGAGAACAAACGTAGAGATTATGGTAGGGTACGAAACCACCTCAAAGTTATCCTTTCTGTTCTAACTATTCAAGAGTTCGTAGTAAAATAACACAAAGCTATTCTTTCCGCTCAATCCATCATAGAGTTCATAATAGAATAACACCTTAAGACACAAATCAACCAAAACCCTAATGTCACCTAGATATTCCATTGTCACCTCAAGTATCCGTGGGCATGATTATACGATATGCATCACACAATCTCAGATTCATCCAACCAACATAAAATTACTTCAAAGAGTGCCCCAAAGCTACTACCGGAGAGTCAAGAACGTGTTCCAACCCCTATGCATAGGTTCATGGGTGGAACCCGCAAGTTGGTCACCAAAACATACATCAAGTGGCACATGATATCCCATTGTCACCACAGATAATCACGGCAAGACATACATTAAGTGTTCTCATAAAAGACTCAATCCGGTAAAATAACTTCAAAGGGGAAACTCAATTCATCACAAGAGAGTAGAGGGGGGAAAACATCATAAGATCCAACTACAACAACAAAGCTCGGGATACATCAAGATCGTGCCATAGTGGGAACACGAGAGGGAACACGAGAGAGAGAGATCAAACACATAGCTACCGGTACATACCCTCAGCCCCGAGGGTGAACTACTCCCTCCTCGTCATGGATAGCGCCGGGATGATGAAGATGGCCTCCGGTGATGGGATCCCCCTCCAGCAGGGTGCCAGAACAGGGTCCCGATTGGTTTTTGGTGGCTACAGAGGCTTGCGGCGGCGGAACTCCCGATCTAGGTTCTGTTCTGGAAATTTTTGGGTACGTAGGTATATATGGGTGCAGGAAGTACGTCGGTGGAGCTACGGGGGTCCCACGAGGCAGGGGGCGCGCCCAGGGGGGTGCCACCCACCCTTGTGAGCACCTCCCGTATCTCCTGACGTGCACTCCAAGTCCATCGGGGTGGCTTTCCTTCCAAAAATAACTTCTCCAGTTGATTTCGTTCAGTTTTGACTCCGTCTGATATTCCTTTTCCTCGAAACACTGAAATAGGCATAAAACAGCAAATCTGGGCTGGGCCTCCGGTTAATAGGTTAGTCCCAAAAATAATATAAAAGTGGATAATAAAGCCCAATATTGCCTAAAACAGTAGATAAAGTAGCATGGAGCAATCAAAAATTATAGATACGTTGGAGACGTATCAAGCATCGCCAAGCTTAATTCCTGCTCGTCCTCGAGTAGGTAAATGATAAAAAAGAATTTTTGATGCGTAGTGATACTTTGGCATAATTTCAATGCAAATCTTCTTAATTGAGATATGAATATTCAGATTCGAAAGATTCAAGACAAAAGTTCATATTGACACAAAAATCATAATACTTCAAGCATACTAATCAAATAAATCATGTCTTCTCAAAATAACATGGCAAAAGAAAGTTCATCCCTACAAAAATCATATAGTTAGGCTATGCTTCATTTTCATCACACAAAGATGTTCCCAACTTCTATACCCCCGATGACAAGCCAAGCAATTGTTTCATACTTAAATAATCTCAAACCTTTTCAACTTTCACGCAATACATGAGCTTGAGCCATGGATATAGCACTATGGGTGGAATAGAATATGATGATGGGGATTGTGTGGAGAAGACAAAAAAGGAGAAAGTCTCACGTTGACGAGGCTAATCAACGGGCTATGGAGATGCCCATCAATTGATTTCAACATGAGGAGTAGGGATTGCCATGCAACGGATGCACTAGAGCTATGAACGCTCAACAAAAGAAAACTAGTGGGTGTGCATCCAACTTGCTTGCTCATGAAGACTTATGGCATTTGAGGAAGCCCATCGTAGGAATATACAAGCCAAGTTCTATAATGAAAAATTCCCACTAGTATAAAAAAGAAAACTTATGAGACTCACTACATGAAGAACAAGGTCCTACTTTGAAGCACAATATATGAGACTCACTACATGAAGAACAAGGTGCTACTTTGAAGCACAATATATGAGACTCACTACATGGAGAACAAGGTGCTACTTTGAAGCACAAGTGTGGAAAAAGAGATAGTAGCATTGCCCTTTTTATTTTCTTTTTTTGGGCCTTCCTTTTTTTCTTTTTTGGCCTTTCTCCTTCTTTTTTTTGGGCAATGCTCTAATAATAATGATCATCACACTTCTATTGATTACAACACAAGGATTACAACTCGAAACTTAGAACAAGATATGACTCTATATGAATACCTCCGGCAGTGTACCGGGATGGTGCAATGAATCAAGAGTGACATGTATAAAAAATAATGCATGGTGGCTTTGCCACAAATACGTTGTCAACTACATGATCATGCAATCACTACTAGGGAAAACCTTATACACAGAAATTTAGCAACAGCGCGGGTCAAAAAAGCGCGCTAGTGCTATATAGCAGTAGCGATTTAAGAGAAACCGCGCTACAGATACAAACTTAGCAGTAGCGCTGGTAGTCGCGAAAGCGCTACTACTAATATTCCCATTGGCAGAATGATAGACTACGCATAGCAGTAGCGGGCTTAGATGAAACGCGCTACCGCTAGGGCATAATTAGCAGCACGTTTCCAGGGAAGAGCGCTACTACTAACGGAAATAAAATAAGATGAAAAACAAATAGAAAAGTAAATGAAAATGAAAGAAATAGAAAAAGGAGAAAGGAAAAAATAAAATGTAAAGCAAAATAAACGAAAAAGCGAAAAATCGGAGGAAGGCATAGCAGCAGCGTGTGTTTGTAAGAGGCGCTATAGCTAACGTAGCTGCAGCGCGTGTCCTAGACCTCCGCTATAGAAACATAAAAGGAAATTAAAAAAGGAAGAAATTTACATAGCTATAGCAGCAGCGCGTTTTGCAAAAACCGCTATAGCTATCTTAGCGATAGCGCGTTTTGCAAAACGTGCTACCGCTAAGTTTGACTTAACCAAAAAACCGTTTCCCCCCGACCACTTCTCCCCCAAATCCCTCAACCCACCCCGCGCGCCGCCGTCTCCCCGATTCACTGTCGCCCCACTTCGCCGCCGACGTCGACGCCACCAGAGCCGTGCGCCGTCGACGACACCGGAGCCGCCCCCAACGCCACGGAGCCGCGCGGCCTCGTCAACGCCACCGGAGCCGCCGTCGACGCCACCTTCCTCGCCGTCACCGGAGACACCCCTGCCTCCCTCGCCGTCACCGGAGACGCCCCTGCCTCCCTCGCCATCACTGGAGACGCCCCTGCCTCCCTCGCCACCACTGCCTCCGTCGCCACCACCGGAGCCATCATCTGTAAGCCCCCACCCCTCCTCTCTCTCTCATGCATAGGTTAGCCAGTTTAATTAGATTAATTATCTAGGTTAGGGCAAAAATTTAGTTAGGGCTTTGACAGAGAAGTAGTTAGGTTAACTAGTTTAATTAGGTTAATTATCTAGGTTAGTGCAAAAACTTAGTTAGGGCTTTGATAGAGAACTAGTCAGGTTAACTAGTTTAATTAGGTTAATTATCCAGTTTAATTAGTGCAAAAATTTATTTTAGGCTTTGACAGAGAACTAGCTGCGTTAACTAGTTTAATTAGGGTTAATTATCTAGGTAAACTAGATTAACTAACTAGGTTAAATAGGTAGGTTAATTAGGTTCGTTGGATTAACAAGCTAGATTAAGTAGATTGGCAAAGGTTTTTGATTTTTGAAAAGACCACTATTTTTCAAGGAAAAGAATTTAGGCAAATTTTATTTTTCATTGAAGTGGTCATGTTATATCTTTTCATTGAAGTTGTTCGATTGTGCCCAAGTGGCTTTGTTGTCTCCAGGGCATGATGCTGAGTGGCCTATGTGTTGCCGGAATGTTGATTCATTTCTATTCCGGCAAATTTCAGGTTCTCGATTTGTCCACTTTTTAGCAAAGGTCATGCCGAAATTTCCCGTGAATTTCGGCATGACTTGTGCTACAAACTAGGACATATCGAGTGCCCGGGATTTGCCGCACCAGGAAGGAGTCAACATTCCTGCAAAATAATAGTCCTTTTTTATGTCATTATTCATTTTATTAGGTCTAGAATTAATTGACTAGATTTAATCATAGGAAACATGGCTAGCAACAATGAAGGACAAGGTTCTGGTGATTGCGACGACGTCTACCGGGCGGTAGACGAATTTTTTAGCCTTGCCGACGATCAACAGATGTTGTTGCTGGGCCCACCGGTGGCATCGGAGACTGAGACCGACACGCAGACCGGTGCTGAGACCAACATGCAGACCGGTGCTGAGACTGAGATCGGCGCTGAGATTCAGACCGGCATCGAGACCGGCGCTGAGACCGGTGCTGCCTCGGGGAGCGGAGCTGGTGTAGAACCGAAAGCAAAGAGGCAATGGGTTCCTAACAAACTCAGGACTACTAGACTGGTGGTCACGGAGGTGGACGACGGCAATTTTGAGCCAAAGGCGCCCGAGGAAGCGCGCGCGTGCTACGGCAATCAAATAGGCTGCATCATACGGACAACCGCCACCATCAAGATGAGAATCTAAAGAAGATAGAAAATATGAGGAGCTCCCTCCTAAAGAACTTTCACCAGATATTCTTGTTCCCGGGCCGGAATGGGAAGGATTATGAAGATCCAGACAAGGACCCGGCAATGAAGAAGATAAACAAACACGCCATGACCAAGTTTAGCAACGCGTTGGCCGCCTGGAAAAATCGAGTGAAAGCAAAGATCAACGACGGGGAACCCTACTCCGAGATTGTAAAGGATAGTCCGACAATCACGGAAGAGCAGTTTCAAATATTCAAGGAAGCTTGCAAGGCCGAAGCTGCCAAAGAAAAGTCTAAGTACATGAAGGGGCTTCAAAAGAGGAACATTGGGACCCACCACCTCGGAAGCTGTGGTTACGGCGGAAAGAGGTCCAAATGGGCCAAGGAGGACGCGGAAGCCGCGAGTCTGGGCATCCCAGACCCCTTGGCGGATTTCACCGTCCCGCAGGAGCGTGACGTCCTGAGGGCCCGGCACCGTTGGGACCCAGTGAAGAAGGTTTACGAGACAACACTGCTCATTACGGAGTTCATGAGACTGCTGGTAATTTTAGTTTCTGATCAATTCGACTGCACACGTTAGTCATATTTGTAAACGATCCTTGTGCCTTTTGCAGAGAGAGCAGCACCGGATTGCGGCCGAAAGCGACTCGCCGTCTGAGGCATTGGCGAGGCCCAAGTGGGACACTCCATTCAACCGGGCGTTGAACATATTGAAACAACAACCGGTGGATACTCGACCGTCGTATGGACGCGTGCATGGTGTCGGAGACGGCGCCACGTGGAGGAAGTACTACCGTGAGACCACGGAGGAGAAAAAGGAAAGACGGAGGTTAACTGAAGAAAGCATCGACAAGAAGGTTGAGATTGCGGTTGAGAACAAATCATCTCAGACAGTCGCAACAGTGGGAGCTGCCGCAAAACAGGCGATTGCAGATATATCTACTTCCTTGGTGACGGGCGTTTACACTTGGACAAGGAAAAATCCAGAAAAAAATGCAGAGGACTTTCCCCTTGCTGAGTTCTTGGCCGCACCTGCTCCCGCATCGGCTCCCGCACCGGCTCCCGCACCTGCTCCCGCACCGGCTCCCGCACCGGACATGCTCGGTGGTGCCTCCTCTTTGGCTGAGCTCGACGCCCTCACGGTATCTGCCACACTAGCCCCCTTCAATATAAATGTATAATCTCCCGTTTTCGTTGCCTTTCGAATGTCTCACGTCGCAGACTTTTCTTTGTAGGCCGACGAAACCCCGTGCATCATATTGTACACTATCGGCGAACGAAGGTGGACGTGGGGAAGGGGACGATAATGGAGCCGAAGGGACCATTGTTCCACAGCTGATCGATCCCCCCGAGCGTCTTCAAGGTTTCCGTGGCCAGTGTCAAACCGGGCCACGAGAATTTGCCTCCTCTAATACTAGTGGGGGATGACGACGAGACCCCGCAGCGGCTTGGTGATTGTTGCAATGGGTGGGTCCTGTTGTGGCCAAAGAGTCTGCTTCGTCTGGAGGCGGCCGGGAGCACACCCAGAGCACGCAGCCTCAGCAAGGTATGAACATCAACACCCCACCTACCCAATTAGCGTCGGGTGTCTGGTTGGGTGATAGCGGACGGGGTAAGTAGGTGGCTCCATTAGTCGGTGATGGCGTCGCCATGGATGAGGATGAGCATGACGATGGCGCTGAACAGTATGTCTATACTGGCGCCTCCTCAGGGTTTGAGCATCATGAGTCGGTGCCTGAATTACCGTCTCAACGTATTATTGACGACCATCCGGTGGTAAAGAAGCCTAGGAAGAGAGCGAGGAAAGGCAAAAAAGCTGATTCTATGATCTAGCCGCCTCAGCAGCCTCGGCTTCAGGACCGTGTAGATATCCCCGATGCTGATAAATGGCATATCCCCGGTCGACCAATCCTACCTGAAACAGCGCTACGGGCCAGATTCGGCGATCTAAGGAGACTTCATGACGATGTGCTGCGGGTAGAGAAAGGCCTCATCGCCTCGAAAGATCCAGGATACCCACTCTACGTGGTTAACGTTCCGCGGCAAATGTCGTACGTCGACGGCTTCCCCGCGGATAAGTTCTTCCTCCGATTCGATTACATATTCGACATGTTTCACGTGAAGAAGCTGGATTTTACGTTTGTCCGCTTTTATGCCTTGCACATGAACTACATCATTGGGGTTGAGAAGATACGTTTTATCTGTGTCGCTGACCCGTACTACATGCACGAGGGCTTCTTGGGAGTCTGTGCACAACATCGTGAATACGCGAGGGATTACATCGTCAGTTTCATGCTCGCCAATAAGGACAAGGAGGCGATTCTCGTGCCTTATCATCCCGTGTAAGTCATCCGCGCTGCTATCCTTCCTTCAATTTCAATAATTCATTTGCACGGTGGAGGCTAATTAATTTGAGGTGTACTTATTTTGCGCAGCGGCGGGCGCGCCGTCCTCATCATCCTCTACCCCCGATTCTCCCACGCTCTTTACTTGGACTCGTCGAAGAACATTCACAAAAAGGATTACACCCACATCAAAGATGTTCTCGACAGTGCTATGTTTTACTACCAAGCAAGGGGTGGAGAGGTTAGGGACAAGAAGAGAAGGGGCGGCAGGGCCGCCTTCAGCCATAAGACCGACTTCTGCTGCATCCAGCAACCGGACGATTCTCTTAATGATGGATTCTATGTCCTACACCACATGCTGGAGTACAGACGGGATCACCAGAACCTTCACATGGCACCTAGATCTGGCGATGCCCATATTCTGCAATGGGCAAAGGACATAGGAGATATCGAGGATCATCGACTTCGAGCTGAGTTCTATAACATCCAGCGCGAACTTGCCCAAATCATCATGAATGAGGTCGTCGGAAAAACAGGGATGTTCCATGCAGAAGGACAAATGTCGCGGGAAGACGTCCGAACATGGATAGCCTCTCAGCGTCTCGACATGAAGCCTTTCACTAAGCTCGATGACTATCTCCCTGACATGGATGGATGGCACGACATGATGGAGTGATTGTCGATATATGACAATGTGTCCGTTTAGTCCATACTTTCTTTTATGACAAAACTTTGAGTTATGCACGGTGAAACTTTATTTGTGATGTAATTAAACCGTCCTCCTCCTTGACTAGCGAAAATCACTCTAGTTAGGTCATTTTGGGTACGATGAACTTTGTTATTTATGCTTATGATATGTTGTTTCTATTTTTGCCAAGTCTGTCTCTTTCTGTTGCTCAACTATATATGTTGCATATCATCGACTCATGTGACGATGCAGGTGCATAGATCATAGATGGCGAAGAAGTGCTACGCCAGGAGTATATATATGACAAGTGGTCGGAGTGTCAGGCCCAGGTGTACCGGTTTTTAGTTTCCGAGCGACACGCAGTACTTAGTTTAGGTTCACGCTAATGCGAGAGAGGGATACGAACTCATGTACTCAAAGTGATAGCTATTCTCGCGTATATCATTGTTTAGATGGATGACGATGTATTTGCAAGTAATCGAGACTTGTATCCCTATTTTCGAGATTGATGACGAGAGACCACTTTGTGTTGGATGATGATTATTATTCATGCTAGAACTGTATTAACTGAAAACTGATACATGTGTGAATACATAGACAAAACACCGTGTCCCTAGTATACCTCTACTTGACTAGCTTGTTTATCAAAGATGGTTAAGTTTCCTAGCAATGGACATGTGTTGTCATTTGATGAACGGGATCACATCATTAGGGGAATGATGTGATGGACAAGACCCATCCGTTAGCATAGCATAATGATCGCTCAGTTTCATTGCTAGTGCTTTCTTCATGTCATATACATATTCCTCCGACTATGAGATTATGCAACTCCCGGAACCGGAGGAATGCCTTGTGTGCTATCAAATGTCACAACGTAACTGGGTGGTTATAAAGATGCTCTACAGGTATCTCCAAAGGTGTTTGTTGGGTTGCCATAGATCGAGATTAGGATTTGTCACTCCGAGTATCGGAGAGGTATCTCTAGGCCCTCTCGGTAATGCACATCATATGAAGCCTTGCAAGCAATGTGAATAATAAGTTAGTTGTGGGATGATGCATTAGGAAATGAGTAAAGAGACTTACCGGTAACGAGATTGAACTAGGTACAAAGATACCGACGACCGAATCTCGGGCAAGTAACATACTGATACGTCTCCAACGTATCTATAATTTTTGATTGCTCCATGCTACTTTATCTACTGTTTTAGGCAATATTGGGCTTTATTGTCCACTTTTATATTATTTTTGGGACTAACCTATTAACCGGAGGCCCAGCCCAGATTTGCCGTTTTATGCCTATTTCAGTGTTTCGAGGAAAAGGAATATCAGACGGAGTCAAAACGGAACGAGATCAACTAGAAAAGTTATTTTTGGAAGGAAAGCCGCCCGATGGACTTGGAGTGCACGTCAGGATATACGGGAGGTGCTCACGAGGGTGGGCCCCCCTGGGCGCGTCCCCCTGCCTCGTGGGACCCCCGTAGCTCCACCGACGTACTTCCTGCACCCATATATACCTACGTACCCAAAAACTTCCAGAACAGAACCTAGATCGGGAGTTCCGCCGCCGCAAGCCTCTGTAGCCACCAAAAACCAATCTGGACCCTGTTCCGGCACCCTGCCGGAGGGGGATCCCATCACCGGAGGCCATCTTCATCATCCCGGCGCTATCCATGACGAGGAGGGAGTAGTTCACCCTCGGGGCTGAGGGTATGTACCAGTAGCTATGTGTTTGATCTCTCTCTCTCATGTTCCCTCTGTGGCACGATCTTGATGTATCTTGAGCTTTGCTGTTGTAGTTGGATCTTAT
>NC_041393.1:750157504-750157967 GCF_002162155.2 Triticum dicoccoides | reverse complement strand
TGAAACTTGTCATCTTGATTTTAATTTTCAGACACATGATAGTTATTTTGTTGAGTTTGCTCCCACTACTATTCATGAGAAGAAATTCGCTTATATTGAGAATAGTAAATTTTCTATGCTTGTAGATCATGAAAAGAATGTTTTAGGTTCTGGTTATATTGTTGAATTCATTCATGATGCTACTGAAAATTATTATGAGAGAGGAACATATGCTTGTAGGAATTGCAATAATGTCAAGTTTCCTCTCTATGTGCTTAAATTCTTGAAGCTATGCTTGTTGTACCTTCCTATGCTAGTAGATTATTGTTCCCATAAGTTGTTTGCTCACAAAATCCCTATGCATAGGAAGTGGGTTAGACTTAAATGTGCTAGTCATATGCTTCATGATGCTCCCTTTATGTTTTAATTGTTATCTTTTATGTGAGCATCATTGTCATCATCATGCCTAGCTAGAAAGGCATTA
>NC_041393.1:750155033-750157494 GCF_002162155.2 Triticum dicoccoides | reverse complement strand
AGAAAACCGCTTGTTGGGAGACAACCCAATATTTACCCTTACTGTTTTTGTGTGTCCACATGATTATGCTACTGTATTAATCATGTTTTATAGCTTTTGTTTCAATAAAGTGCCAAGTATAACCTTTGGGATGACTTGGGTGAAGTTTATGTGATCTTGCTGTAGAAAACAGAAACTTTAGCGCTCACGAGATTAGCTGCCATTTTTTACTGGAGAGTGCTTTTAGGTTGATTCTTTTTTAAGATGATTAATAGACAAATTACTCAGGTCCAGCAATTTATTTAATAATTTTGGGGGTTCCATAAGTATACGTTTGATACATATTACTACAGACTGTTCTGTTTTTGACAGATTCTGTTTTCATTGTGTTGTTTGCTTATTTTGATGCATCTATGGTTAGTATTAAGTGGTATGAACCATAGAGATGTTAGAATACAGTAGATATTACACCAATATGAATTAAGAATGAGTTCATTACAGTACCTAAGTGGTCGTTTTATTTTCTTATACTAACGGAGCTTACGAGTTTTGTTTTGAGTTTTGTGTGGTTGAAGTTTTCAAGTTTAGGGTAAGGATTCGATGAACTATGGAATAAGGAGTGGCAAGAGCCTAAGCTTGGGGATACCCAAGGCACCCCAAGGTAATATTCAAGGACAAACAAGCAACTAAGCTTGGGGATGCCCCGGAAGGCATCCCCTCTTTCATCTTCGTTCATCGGTAACTTTACTTGGAGCTATATTTTTATTCACCACATGATATGTGTTTTGCTTGGAGCGTCATTTTATTTTTTCTTAGTTTTTGCTTGCTGTTAGTTAGAATAATGTTTTGCATCTTTAGTTTCAATAAAAAAAGTCAAGGATAGCCTTTGCCATGCTTATTTTGCTAGTATGCATGTTGCTGCTTGAAAACAGAAAGTTTACCGCTGTTGCAAAAATTCCCTAGAAAAGTCATAGAATGGTATAACGTTGAATCTTTTTGCATATTAAGCTCTGATAAATTTAATACAGTGGGAATTTTAGTTCATAATTTTTGGAGTCAGGGAAGTATTGATACTCTTGCATTCTTTACAGACTGTACTGTTTTGACAGATTGCTGTTATGGTTGCATTGTTTGTATATGTTGGCTTGTTTAATGATTCTATTTGAGGATAAGAGTATTAAATATACAGAGGCATTTAGTATGAAATGTTGAATAATAATGTTAGTGATTTGTTACAGTAGAAGATGATAAGGTTTTGCATTGGTTTATACTAACCTATCTCACGAGTTCTTGTTGAGTTTGTTGTGAATGAAGCTTTTGATAAAAAGAGAAACCATGATATGAGAGGAATTAAGGAGACACAAAAGTTCAAGCTTGGGGATGCCCAAGGCATCCCAAGATAATATTTCAAGAAGTCTCAATCATCTAAGCTTGGGGACGCCCCGGTAGGCATCCCACCTTTTTTCTTCAACAACTATCGGTTAGTATTGGTTGAGCCTAAGTTTTTGCTTCTTCACATGAGTTGTGCTATCCTTGCATTGTAGTTTTCTTTAGCTTTGCCTGCTGTTTGAATAAAGTATCAAGATCTGAAATTCTTTTATGAGAGAGAATCTTCACATCGTTGCATAATTTGCTAGAATACTCATTGTGCTTCACTTATATCTTTTGAGCTTGATAGTTTTTGCTCTAGTACTTCATTTAGATCTTTTAGAGCACGGTGGTGGATTTGTTTTAAAGAAACTATTTGATCTCTCAAGCTTCACTTAGATTATTTTGAGAGTCGTTAATAGCATGGTAATTTGCTTAATGTTAATATACTTGGTGTTCAAGATATGTGAAACTTTCTTTTGAGTGAATTGAATACTAAGATAAGTTTGATGCTTGATAATTGTTTTAAGATATGGAGGTGATAATATCAAAGTCGTGCTAGTTGTGTGATTATGAATTTGAGAAATGCTTGTGTTAAAGTTTGCAAGTCCCGTAGCATGCACGTATGGTTAAAGTTGTGTAACAAATTTGAAACATGAAGTGTACCTGGCTTGTGCATCCTTATGAGTGGCGGTCGGGGACGAGCGATGGTCTTTTCCTACCAATCTATCCCCCTAGGAGCATGCGTGTAGTACTTGAATTTTTGATGACTTCTAAATTTTTGCAATAAGTATATGAGTTCTTTTGACTAATGTTGAGTCCATGGATTATACGCACTCTCACCTTTCCACCTTTGCTAGCCTCTTTGGTACTGTGCATTGCCCTTTCTCACCTTGAGAGTTGGCGCAAACTTCGCCGGTGCATCCAAACCCCATGATACGATACGGTCTATCACACATAAACTTCCTTATATCTTCCTCAAAATATCCACCATACCTACCTATTATGGCATTTCCATAGCCATTCCGAGATATATTGCCATGCAACTTCCATCATCATCATCATGACATACATTACTTTTTTGTCATATTGCCATTCACTACTAGGGAAAAGC
>NC_041393.1:750141990-750154105 GCF_002162155.2 Triticum dicoccoides | reverse complement strand
ATATTTGTTTTTTATTTGTTTTGTATTTGAATAGGCTTTATACAATAATCTTTAGCATATCATCCACATACAAATGTAATCATAGCATATATATACAATTAGTCTCATCAAATCATGTCATCATCATAATCATCATCCAACACAAAGTGGTCTCTCGTCATCAATCTCGAAAGCGACTCGCCGTCTGAGGCATTGGCGAGGCCCAAGTGGGACACTCCATTCAACCGGGTGTTGAACATATTGAAACAACAACCGGTGGATACTCGACCGTCGTATGGACGCGTGCATGGTGTCGGAGACGGCGCCACGTGAAGGAAGTACTACCGTGAGACCACGGAGGAGAAAAAGGAAAGACGGAGGTTAACTGAAGAAAGCATCGACAAGAAGGTTGAGATTGCGGTTGAGAACAAATCATCTCAGACAGTCGCAACAGTGGGAGCTGCCGCAAAACAGGCGATTGCAGATATATCTACTTCCTTGGTGACGGGCGTTTACACTTGGACAAGGAAAAATCCAGAAAAAAATGCAGAGGACTTTCCCCTTGCTGACTTCTTGGCCGCACCTGCTCCCGCATCGGCTCCCGCACCGGCTCCCGCACCTGCTCCCGCACCGGCTCCCGCACCGGACATGCTCGGTGGTGCCTCCTCTTTGGCTGAGCTCGACGCCCTCACGGTATCTGCCACACTAGCCCCCTTCAATATAAATGTATAATCTCCCGTTTTCGTTGCCTTTCGAATGTCTCACGTCGCAGACTTTTCTTTGTAGGCCGACGAAACCCCGTGCATCATATTGTACACTATCGGCGAACAGAAGGTGGACGTGTGGAAGGGGACGATAATGGAGCCGAAGGGACCATTGTTCCACAGCCGATCGATCCCCCCGAGCGTCTTCAAGGTTTCCGTGGCCAGTGTCAAACCGGGCCACGAGAATTTGCCTCCTCTAATACTAGTGGGGGATGACGACGAGACCCCGCAGCGGCTTGGTGATTGTTGCAATGGGTGGGTCCTGTTGTGGCCAAAGAGTCTGCTTCGTCTGGAGGCGGCCGGGAGCACACCCAGAGCACGCAGCCTCAGCAAGGTATGAACATCAACACCCCACCTACCCAATTAGCGTCGGGTGTCTGGTTGGGTGATAGCGGGCGGGGTAAGTAGGTGGCTCCATTAGTCGGTGATGGCGTCGCCATGGATGAGGATGAGCATGACGATGGCGCTGAACAGTATGTCTATACTGGCGCCTCCTCAGGGTTTGAGCATCATGAGTCGGTGCCTGAATTACCGTCTCAACGTATTATTGACGACCATCCGGTGGTAAAGAAGCCTAGGAAGAGAGCGAGGAAAGGCAAAAAAGCTGATTCTATGATCTAGCCGCCTCAGCAGCCTCGGCTTCAGGACCGTGTAGATATCCCCGATGCTGATAAATGGCATATCCCCGGTCGACCAATCCTACCTGAAACAGCGCTACGGGCCAGATTCGGCGATCTAAGGAGACTTCATGACGATGTGCTGCGGGTAGAGAAAGGCCTCATCGCCTCGAAAGATCCAGGATACCCACTCTACGTGGTTAACGTTCCGCGGCAAATGTCGTACGTCGACGGCTTCCCCGCGGATAAGTTCTTCCTCCGATTCGATTACATATTCGACATGTTTCACGTGAAGAAGCTGGATTTTACGTTTGTCCGCTTTTATGCCTTGCACATGAACTACATCATTGGGGTTGAGAAGATACGTTTTATCTGTGTCGCTGACCCGTACTACATGCACGAGGGCTTCTTGGGAGTCTGTGCACAACATCGTGAATACGCGAGGGATTACATCGTCAGTTTCATGCTCGCCAATAAGGACAAGGAGGCGATTCTCGTGCCTTATCATCCCGTGTAAGTCATCCGCGCTGCTATCCTTCCTTCAATTTCAATAATTCATTTGCACGGTGGAGGCTAATTAATTTGAGGTGTACTTATTTTGCGCAGCGGCGGGCGCGCCGTCCTCATCATCCTCTACCCCCGATTCTCCCACGCTCTTTACTTGGACTCGTCGAAGAACATTCACAAAAAGGATTACACCCACATCAAAGATGTTCTCGACAGTGCTATGTTTTACTACCAAGCAAGGGGTGGAGAGGTTAGGGACAAGAAGAGAAGGGGCGGCAGGGCCGCCTTCAGCCATAAGACCGACTTCTGCTGCATCCAGCAACCGAACGATTCTCTTAATGATGGATTCTATGTCCTACACCACATGCTGGAGTACAGACGGGATCACCAGAACCTTCACATGGCACCTAGATCTGGCGATGCCCATATTCTGCAATGGGCAAAGGACATAGGAGATATCGAGGATCATCGACTTCGAGCTGAGTTCTATAACATCCAGCGCGAACTTGCCCAAATCATCATGAATGAGGTCGTCGGAAAAACAGGGATGTTCCATGCAGAAGGACAAATGTCGCGGGAAGACGTCCGAACATGGATAGCCTCTCAGCGTCTCGACATGAAGCCTTTCACTAAGCTCGATGACTATCTCCCTGACATGGATGGATGGCACGACATGATGGAGTGATTGTCGATATATGACAATGTGTCCGTTTAGTCCATACTTTCTTTTATGACAAAACTTTGAGTTATGCACGGTGAAACTTTATTTGTGATGTAATTAAACCGTCCTCCTCCTTGACTAGCGAAAATCACTCTAGTTAGGTCATTTTGGGTACGATGAACTTTGTTATTTATGCTTATGATATGTTGTTTCTATTTTTGCCAAGTCTGTCTCTTTCTGTTGCTCAACTATATATGTTGCATATCATCGACTCATGTGACGATGCAGGTGCATAGATCATAGATGGCGAAGAAGTGCTACGCCAGGAGTATATATATGACAAGTGGTCGGAGTGTCAGGCCCAGGTGTACCGGTTTTTAGTTTCCGAGCGACACGCAGTACTTAGTTTTGGTTCACGCTAATGCGAGAGAGGGATACGAACTCATGTACTCAAAGTGATAGCTATTCTCGCGTATATCATTGTTTAGATGGATGACGATGTATTTGCAAGTAATCGAGACTTGTATCCCTATTTTCGAGATTGATGACGAGAGACCACTTTGTGTTGGATGATGATTATGATGATGACATGATTTGATGAGACTAATTGTATATATATGCTATGATTACATTTGTATGTGGATGATATGCTAAAGATTATTGTATAAAGCCTATTCAAATACAAAACAAATAAAAAACAAATATGCAGGAAAAAAACTAATAAAACTAGTAGTAGCGAGGGGGGGGGGAATTTAGCAGTAGCGCCGACTTACCAGTAGCGCTTCCTGCTGAAAAGCGCTGCATATAATATCAGTAGCGCCGTTTTCCAAAGAGAGCGCTACAGCTATTCATCAGTAGCAGTAGCGTGGGTCAACAGGCGCTACTGCTATACGTTAGCTGTAGCGCCTTATTAGTAGCGCCGGTACCCACGCTACTGAGAGGGCCAAAACCCGCGCTGCTGCTAAGCTTTTCCCTAGTAGTGAATGGCAATATGACAAAAAAGTAATGTATGTCATGATGATGATGATGGAAGTTGCATGGCAATATATCTCGGAATGGCTATGGAAATGCCATAATAGGTAGGTATGGTGGATATTTTGAGGAAGATATAAGGAAGTTTATGTGTGATAGACCGTATCGTATCATGGGGTTTGGATGCACCGGCGAAGTTTGCGCCAACTCTCAAGGTGAGAAAGGGCAATGCACAGTACCAAAGAGGCTAGCAAAGGTGGAAAGGTGAGAGTGCGTATAATCCATGGACTCAACATTAGTCAAAAGAACTCATATACTTATTGCAAAAATTTAGAAGTCATCAAAAATTCAAGTACTACACGCATGCTCCTAGGGGGATAGATTGGTAGGAAAAGACCATCGCTCGTCCCCGACCGCCACTCATAAGGATGCACAAGCCAGGTACACTTCATGTTTCAAATTTGTTACACAACTTTAACCATACGTGCATGCTACGGGACTTGCAAACTTTAACACAAGCATTTCTCAAATTCATAATCACACAACTAGCACGACTTTGATATTATCACCTCCATATCTTAAAACAATTATCAAGCATCAAACTTATCTTAGTATTCAATTCACTCAAAAGAAAGTTTCACATATCTTGAACACCAAGTATATTAACATTAAGCAAATTACCATGCTATTAACGACTCTCAAAATAATCTAAGTGAAGCTTGAGAGATCAAATAGTTTCTTTAAAACAAATCCACCACCGTGCTCTAAAAGATCTAAATGAAGTACTAGAGCAAAAACTATCAAGCTCAAAAGATATAAGTGAAGCACAATGAGTATTCTAGCAAATTATGCAACGATGTGAAGATTCTCTCTCATAAAAGAATTTCAGATCTTGATACTTTATTCAAACAGCAGGCAAAGCTAAAGAAAACTACAATGCAAGGATAGCACAACTCATGTGAAGAAGCAAAAACTTAGGCTCAACCAATACTAACCGATAGTTGTTGAAGAAAAAAGGTGGGATGCCTACCGGGGCGTCCCCAAGCTTAGATGATTGAGACTTCTTGAAATATTATCTTGGGATGCCTTGGGCATCCCCAAGCTTGAACTTTTGTGTCTCCTTAATTCCTCTCATATCATGGTTTCTCTTTTTATCAAAAGCTTCATTCACAACAAACTCAACAAGAACTCGTGAGATAGGTTAGTATAAACCAATGCAAAACCTTATCATCTTCTACTGTAACAAATCACTAACATTATTATTCAACATTTCATACTAAATGCCTCTGTATATTTAATACTCTTATCCTCAAATAGAATCATTAAACAAGCCAACATATACAAACAATGCAACCATAACAGCAATCTGTCAAAACAGTACAGTCTGTAAAGAATGCAAGAGTATCAATACTTCCCTGACTCCAAAAATTATGAACTAAAATTCCCACTGTATTAAATTTATCAGAGCTTAATATGCAAAAATATTCAACATTATACCATTCTCTGACTTTTCTAGGGAATTTTTGCAACAGCGGTAAACTTTCTGTTTTCAAGCAGCAACATGCATACTAGCAAAATAAGCATGGCAAAGGCTATCCTTGACTTTTTTTATTGAAACTAAAGATGCAAAACATTATTCTAACTAACAGCAAGCAAAAACTAAGAAAAAATAAAATGACGCTCCAAGCAAAACACATATCATGTGGTGAATAAAAATATAGCTCCAAGTAAAGTTACCGATGAACGAAGATGAAAGAGGGGATGCCTTCCGGGGCATCCCCAAGCTTAGTTGCTTGTTTGTCCTTGAATATTACCTTGGGGTGCCTTGGGCATCCCCAATCTTAGGCTCTTGCCACTCCTTATTCCATAGTTCATCGAATCCTTACCCTAAACTTGAAAACTTCAACCACACAAAACTCAAAACAAAACTCGTAAGCTCCGTTAGTATAAGAAAATAAAACGACCACTTAGGTACTGTAATGAACTCATTCTTAATTCATATTGGTGTAATATCTACTGTATTCTAACATCTCTATGGTTCATACCACTTAATACTAACCATAGATGCATCAAAATAAGCAAACAACACAATGAAAACAGAATCTGTCAAAAACAGAACAGTCTGTAGTAATATGTATCAAACGTATACTTATGGAACCCCCAAAATTATTAAATAAATTGCTGGACCTGAGTAATTTGTCTATTAATCATCTTAAAAAAGAATCAACCTAAAAGCACTCTCCAGTAAAAAATGGCAGCTAATCTCGTGAGCGCTAAAGTTTCTGTTTTCTACAGCAAGATCACATAAACTTCACCCAAGTCATCCCAAAGGTTATACTTGGCACTTTATTGAAACAAAAGCTATAAAACATGATTAATACAGTAGCATAATCATGTGGACACACAAAAACAGTAAGGGTAAATATTGGGTTGTCTCCCAACAAGCGGTTTTCTATAATGCCTTTCTAGCTAGGCATGATGATGACAATGATGCTCACATAAAAGATAACAATTAAAACATAAAGGGAGCATCATGAAGCATATGACTAGCACATTTAAGTCTAACCCACTTCCTATGCATAGGGATTTTGTGAGCAAACAACTTATGGGAACAATAATCTACTAGCATAGGAAGGTACAACAAGCATAGCTTCAAGAATTTAAGCACATAGAGAGGAAACTTGACATTATTGCAATTCCTACAAGCATATGTTCCTCTCTCATAATAATTTTCAGTAGCATCATGAATGAATTCAACAATATAACCAGAACCTAAAACATTCTTTTCATGATCTACAAGCATAGAAAATTTACTATTCTCAATATAAGCGAATTTCTTCTCATGAATAGTAGTGGGAGCAAACTCAACAAAATAACTATCATGTGTCTGAAAATTAAAATCAAGATGACAAGTTTCACGGTTATCATTATTCTTTAAAGCATACGTGTCATCACAATAATCATCATAGATAGGAGGCATGCTTTCATCATAGTAAATTTGCTCATCAAAGCTTGGGGGACAAAAAATATCATCTCCATCAAACATAGCTTCCCCAAGCTTGTGGCTTTGCATATCATTAGCATCATGGATATTCAAAGAATTCGTACTAACAACATTGCAATCTTGCTCATCATTCAAATATTTTATGCCAAGAATTCTATGTAATTCTTCTTCTAGTACTTGAGCACAATTTTCCTTTCCATCATACTAACGAAAGATATTAAAAAGATGAAGCGTATGAGACAAACTCAATTCCATTTTTTGTAATTTTCTTTTATAAATTAGGCTAGTGCTAAAACAAGAAACAAAAAGATTCGATTGCAAGATCTAAAGATATACCTTCAAGCACTCACCTCGCCAGAAAAGTGCTTAGTGACGGAGTGTGAGTACCCTTTACCTAGCCTCCCCGGTAACGAGTGGTAAAAGTGAGTGTAAACGGTATTGCAATGATAGGAAACAAGGCCTAGGGTTCATACTTTCACTAGTGCAAGTTCTCTCAACAATAATAACATAGATAGATCATATAACAAGCCCTCAACATGCAACAAAGAGTCACTCCAAAGCCACTAATAGCGGAGAACAAACGTAGAGCTTATGGTAGGGTACGAAACCACCTCAAAGTTATCCTTTCTGTTCTAACTATTCAAGAGTTCGTAGTAAAATAACATAAAGCTATTCTTTCCGCTCAATCCATCATAGAGTTCATACTAGAATAACACCTTAAGACACAAATCAACCAAAACCCTAATGTCACCTAGATACTCCATTGTCACCTCAAGTATCCGTGGGCATGATTATATGATATGCATCACACAATCTCAGATTCGTCCAACCAACATAAAAGTACTTCAAAGAGTGCCCCAAAGCTACTACCGGAGAGTCAATAACGTGTGCCAACCCCTATGCATAGGTTCATGGGTGGAACCCGCAAGTTGGTCACCAAAACATACATCAAGTGGCACATGATATCCCATTGTCACCACAGATAATCACGGCAAGACATACATCAAGTGTTCTCATAAAAGACTCAATCCGATAAAATAACTTCAAAGGGGAAACACAATTCATCACAAGAGAGTAGAGAGGGAGAAACATAATAAGATCCAACTACAACAGCAAAGCTCAAGATACATCAAGATCGTGCCACAGAGGGAACATGAGAGAGAGAGATCAAACACATAGCTACTGGTACATACCCTCAGCCCCGAGGGTGAACTACTCCCTCCTCGTCATGGATAGCGCCGGGATGATGAAGATGGCCTCCGGTGATGGGATCCCCCTCCGGCAGGGTGCCGGAACAGGGTCCAGATTGGTTTTTGGTGGCTACAGAGGCTTGCGGCGGCGGAACTCCCGATCTAGGTTCTGTTCTGGAAGTTTTTGGGTACGTAGGTATATATGGGTGCAGGAAGTACGTCGGTGGAGCTACGGGGGTCCCACGAGGCAGGGGGACGCGCCCAGGGGGGCCCACCCTCGTGAGCACCTCCCGTATATCCTGACGTGCACTCCAAGTCCATCGGGCGGCTTTCCTTCCAAAAATAACTTTTCTAGTTGATCTCGTTCCGTTTTGACTCCGTCTGATATTCCTTTTCCTCGAAACACTGAAATAGGCATAAAACGGCAAATCTGGGCTGGGCCTCCGGTTAATAGGTTAGTCCCAAAAATAATATAAAAGTGGACAATAAAGCCCAATATTGCCTAAAACAGTAGATAAAGTAGCATGGAGCAATCAAAAATTATAGATACGTTGGAGACGTATCAGTATGTTACTTGCCCGAGATTCGGTCGTCGGTATCTTTGTACCTAGTTCAATCTCGTTACCGGTAAGTCTCTTTACTCATTTCCTAATGCATCATCCCACAACTAACTTATTATTCACATTGCTTGCAAGGCTTCATATGATGTGCATTACCGAGAGGGCCTAGAGATACCTCTCCGATACTCGGAGTGACAAATCCTAATCTCGATCTATGGCAACCCAACAAACACCTTTGGAGATACCTGTAGAGCATCTTTATAACCACCCAGTTACGTTGTGACATTTGATAGCACACAAGGCATTCCTCCGGTTCCGGGAGTTGCATAATCTCATAGTCGGAGGAATATGTATATGACATGAAGAAAGCAGTAGCAATGAAACTGAGCGATCATTATGCTATGCTAACGGATGGGTCTTGTCCATCACATCATTCCCCTAATGATGTGATCCCGTTCATCAAATGACAACACATGTCCATTGCTAGGAAACTTAACCATCTTTGATAAACAAGCTAGTCAAGTAAAGGTATACTAGGGACACGGTGTTTTGTCTATGTATTCACACATGTATCAGTTTTCAGTTAATACAGTTCTAGCATGAATAATAAAGATTTATCATGAATAAGAAAATATAAAATAACAAATTTATTATTGCCTTTAGGGCATATTTCTTTCGGAGGCAGTCCTTGATCATGCCCCAAAGTTTAATGGTAAACCAGCATTTGAATAGAAGATGGTCGGCCGTTTCTTGGTCGCGTTTGCAAATAGGGCATAGGCCACAGTTCGGCCACCACACTCGTTTAGCCAATCTATCCACGGTCCACACTCTATTTTGGATGGCCAACCAAGCAAAATACTTCACTTTTGGAGGAGCCCAAACTTTTCGAACTGTGAAAGATGCCACATAATAATTTTAGTGATCGAGGGAGAAAACAAAGAGAGAGATTTAAAGATACAATATAGAATTATTACAGACAACCTACATACAATGAATTTTTTTGTTATTGCATCGATGACGTCTTTAACTCGTACTCACAAATAATATGACTAAAATGGATATGTTACAAACACCCCAGATTTTGTAAATAATCACAGATCGAGTTCGTTTTGTAATTACGATGCATTCTTGTGTGATTATATTGGTTCAACTACCTCGATAAAGCTCACATGCCTACATGACCAGTTTGAGATCGATCCATTCTTGGGGTTAGCGCATTACTGTACAGGGTGCTAAAACCCAAAGTCATGGATTCTCGCTGTCCCATAGTTTTAAAATACTCGTGGATTGAGTGAATTACTTGTTACGTAGTGTTCGTCGGCAGAAAGATGCTCGCTCGACAAACCTCACATGCTTACACGAGGTCTTGGATCGATGCCTGCTGCCTCCGGGAATCAATTGGCTGGCCGGTCTTACATGCCGATTAAATTAAGCAAGCAGATTCAGATCTGTATGTATTACGTGTCCTCTTGACATACCTGGGCTACTTAATTAGCTGTGCACTGGTAAACTCATAATGGAGCTCGCATTATGAATTCCAATGTCCAGGCGGTCTGAGCCAGATGCCCAACACCAGCTAGCACTCTCTAGGCAAGAAACACCACCAAATATATTGAGTGGCTAGCTAATCCGGCCATGGCGGACCTGGCGGTTGGTTTGGCCCAGGTGGGGGAACCCGCATTGGCCTCCTTGTGGAAGCCCTGCATCATCTCGAACTCGTCGGTGCGATAGCGTGCAGCGTGACATGCTGTTCATCACCAACGAGTTCCAGACGATGCAGGCCTTCATCAAGGCGGAGCGCGTGGAGAACCCCCTGGTAACGACCTAGTGGTTGGTTTGGCCAAGGTGGAGGAAAATCCGCATTGGCCACCTTCAGGAAGGACCGCATCATCTGGAACGATAGCACGTAGCGTCACTTGGTGTTCGTCACCAGCGAGTTCTAGAGGATGCAGTCTTTCCTCAAGGTGGCCAATGGGGAGTGCATGGAAAACCCTGTGGTGATTTCCTAGGTGAGGCAGATCCGTGAGCTGGCCTACGACATGGAGGACTCCATCGAGTTTGTCGTGTAAGTTTATGTTAAGCGTACCTCCTGCCATAGTAGGCTATGTGGATTATGTTTACAGACGTTTCAAGGTACATCAGTTCAATATCGACCATTCTTGCACATATTAATCCTCCTATTCCCACTCATGCACAATTAAATTACTCTTTGAATTGCGTTTATTGAGGGCACATGATAGGCTTGTTTTCACAACCTCAAACAAAATGCTAACATATCTCACAACACGTCTTGGTCGTGGTGCAACTCCGTAGACGTCCTACGCACCTAGATGGAGGGAAGAGTAATGCTACACGTACAAAAGGATACATGCTTTTACCTAAAGGTGGGTTTTCAGTGGAGATTAAGGGTGAGAAGGGGCACACCCCCATGAAAATCAGAGGGGGGGGGGGAGGTTAGTTAGTTTAAAAAGATCGTAGTCAGCGTGTAAAAGCATGTAAACCTTTGTATGTTTAGCATTATTGTGGAGGGAATATGAGACAAGCCCCCTAGCTAGATAGATGTGTAATTACATTGGTTCAACTATCTCGGCAAGCTCACATGCTTAATTAGCTGATGAGTTTGAGATCTACCAATTCTTGGCGTTTGCGCATTATTGTACAGAGTAGTAAAACAAGATTGTAGTGCGTTCCAAATCTGTGAGACGCAGGAGCAAAGACTTGGCCGGGTGTTTGAAATCTTATAATCAAATCATCCGCGTAAGCAACAGCTAATGCATCGTTTGAATATAACTAATACATACAATTTTGCCTTATCATTAACTTCATCTCTTCCACTCTTTCATTCTTTGTGTTTCAAAGATGCAACCTAAGAACTTTGATGACGTACATGGAAAATTAAGAGAATATATAGGATTTCTATGGGCAACCAACAAACAATGATTTTGTTGATATTGTATGTGATGTGTTAACTTGTCGACACACGAGGCACACTACGTCTATCAATCAGTTGGCCAATCAGTGCGAGATAAACAAGGGTGCAACTAGGGGGGCTGCGCGACCCGAGAATAAAACACACTACGTCTTGTCAATCAGTTGGCCAAGCCCCTTGGCCCTGGCGCGCACCCAAGCGCTGGCGTCTTCCTTGATGTAGTCGGAGAGTCTTACGACAGAAGGGCTGACGGTGTTGCACACGCAGTCATTCCGGTGCTTCCAGAGTCTACAAGTAGTGAGGATGATGACAGTGGCAAGCCCTCGACGAAGGTCGTTGGAGAGTCATGTGTGGAGGCGTAGAATCACTCGCGTAACTCGCAATCCGGGCTGGGCAGGGTGGCAGTGGTGTGGCACCAAGAGAGGATCTCGTGCCATACCTAACGCGAGAGCGAGTAGCCGGCCAGAAGATGTTGCAGAGTTTCCGGCTCCTGGTCGCACAACAAGCAGAGTGATGCGTGTGGTAGGCATGGCGCGCCAACCTGTGGGCCATCCAGCAACGGTCCTGGTAAGCAAGCCAAACGAAGATCTTGACCAGAAAAGGAGCCCAGGATTTCCAAGTAAGTCTCCAAGCCGGGCCCCGCGTCGCCTTCCTGGCGGCTCGGGGGCACTAGTGCAGAACCGGGCAATAGCATCGGTTTGTAAGGCCCTTTAGTGCCGGTTTCATAACCGGCACTAAAGTGTGGGCACTAACCCCCCCCCCCTTTAGTACCGGTTCAGCACGAACCGGTGGTAAAGGGCAACCACGTGGCACGAGCCAGCTCCGGGGGGCTGGAGCCCTTTAGTACCGGTTGGTAATACCAACCGGTACTATAAGGTTTTTTTAGTTTTATGATTTCTTTTTTATTTAATTTTGTGTTTCCATTTAATTCT
>NC_041393.1:750124236-750141432 GCF_002162155.2 Triticum dicoccoides | reverse complement strand
ATATAATTTTTAGTAGAACCAATCATGCATATATATATCATCAATGTCTCACAAACCACCATATTAATTAATTCACACATACACAAATGTATAGCTAGCTATATACAATTTCTTCTACATATGCATGTTGCCTTCGGAGCCAGTGGCATTAGCCTAATTGGTGCCTTCGGAGCACGATGACAATTGGAAGTGGTTTTCATGGGGGCGATAGCGGGTAATAGTATTCTCCCTTCGGATTTATGACCTGGTCGAGCAAAAATCCCGCTATTTCCTCTTGAAGTGCTTCTACGCGCTCCGTTTCTAGGAGCTTCTCCCGCACCTCTCTGAACTGTTAAGAAGGAGATCAATATGCATGTGTATTAGTTGTGTGACTAGATATCGATAATGGTGTAAAAATTGTGAATAGTGTTCTGACAAGCGTACCCATTCCTGTCTTTGAGATCTGCTCCTTTCGGACGCCATCATGCGAATATTCTCGCAAACGCAGAATGCACACAGGTCAGTCCCCTGCGCCTGCTTCAGGGCCTTTACGAGAATGGAATTTGATCAAATAATAATTAATCAAGCATGATAATTAAAGAGATGGCAGCTAGCTAGCTAGCTAGTACTACTTAATTATTTACCTTGGGTCGAAACCATTGAAGCTTTTTTTTCCATTTGCCATCCGTGACGCTGATGAACCTTGCCCAAGCCCTGCCCGCCGACAAAGAAAATGAATAAAGGGGTTATTAAATAGTTCATATCATGAAATGACGAACTAAATAGGCCGAGATATATAGTTAATAATGATTGAAATTACCTGTTGACTATCCTAAACAAGATGTTATAGTCAGTTTTAACTTTGAGTAGTGAGTCCAGTATTTCAACTATTCCGTCGTCAACTTTAATGATACACAAGACCCAGTGAAATCTGCATGCACACACATTTGCATGTCTTAATTAAGCGGGCATATGTAAGCAAAAACATGTAGCTAGCTAGTAGGCAAAAACAGAGAATTCGTAGTACAAGACAGTGTGACTCACTGGAAGTTGTAAGGAAGTAGTATATCTTCATTGTATTTGAGGCGCTTCAAGAACTCTAGCATGTTGTCCTCTACGTCCTTTTGATGATGTCGATTTATCCGCCATGTGTATTCATTAACGGTGTTTGGGTCAATGAACCCAATGCCATAGCTTCCAGCTTTTCTCATTTCATACATCTTCATCCTGCATAATACCACAGAAAAGAATATAGTGAGGATAATTACAGGTAATGATTGACGATCAAAAGGATCACTACAGCTAGCTTGAGACTTAAATTACAGAAAGAAATCACTTACAGACAATAGCAACTGACGATAGATTTGTCGAGTGCGTCTTGATTGTATAAATAAAACAGTTCAGAATACTCAACGGATAGAGCTTTCTCATGGAAGTAATGATCCTCCTTGACATTCACCATGAGGGACAATCGATCTGAAATCTTGGTAATGTTCATGTACCATTGATGCAATTCATACATTCTCGTTGGGAGGTTCTTGACCTTGTCTGGCTCGACCAAAGGTTGGCCCCGGACATATTTCCGTTTTATTTCATCCTCTCTAAGCACAGGCATGGGCTCGATCTCGAGGAGTTGTCCAACAGTGATTTTGAGAACTTCAGCCTGCATTATATGATCCTCCGTTATTACCACATTGCCCACCTCAGGAACGTAAACTGTTTGCCCACAATAATATTGGGTGCACGTACTGTCACGTGTTGTTGGCACAACAAGCGAGGGGATTGATTGCGCCGCCTGTTCTCCCAGCTGGGGAATGTTTTTCCCGCATTTTTTGACAACTGCTTCTTGTTTGCTCGATCCCGAGCTCGCCTCCTTACGTAGACGTGCTCGATTTAACTTCCTAATGTGGCGCTCATAGTCTATGTCAACAGGCTTGGGAGCTGGTGGTTGATCCATATGAATGAAGTGGTCAATCGTTTCCTCAGGCACTTTCTCCCTTGGGGGCGGTGGCGGTTTCGGTGCAAAATGGGCTTCCACCTCGGCCTTCGATATGGCTGCGATTTCCTCCTCGGACCTGTCATAAGCCCTCTGCGGAAGAGGCGTGAGGCTTGGACCATATTTATATCGCTTGCCTCCGCCTGTACTTCCTATACTACCTCGACTCATACCGCTACGCACCATAGCTGCAGGGTGTCTCTTCTGCGATTGCTGAGGCGGCGGAGAAGGCTGACGGGGCTGAGTTGGACGAGGAGGAGTGGCCGCCTGAAGTTGTGCCGGACTTGGAGGAGGAGTGGCCTGAGGTTGTGCCGGACTTGGAGGAGGATTGGACGTCTGACGCTGTGGCGGACTTGGAGGAGGAGGAGTGGCCTGACACTTTACCGGACTTGGAGGAGGAGTGGCTTGACACTTTGCCGGACTTGGTGGACTTGCAGGAGCGGGAGACTGCTGACTCGGTGGCGAACTTCGACGAGGAGTCGGCTGACGCGGTGTCGGTGACCTTCGAAAGATGATGCAATCCTTTTTCCATAGGATGATACGATGGTTGGCCTCTCCGAGAAAGCGCTCATCGTCACCTCCAGGAATGTCAAGCTCTAGCTCCGAATATGGGTCCACCACCTCATCAACCAAGACACGAGCATAGCCCGCTGGAATCGGGTTGCAATGGAAGGTTGCCTCGGGGGGATTTGTAAAAGCAACGGCGTCCGCCACCTTCATGGATATGTTCTTCATTTTGACGTGTAGCTCGCAGCTAGTGTTCTCCGTGATGTCATCCACGGGGTATCTACCCAGCATTGCATCGTCCGGGGCGGAACCCATGCTGCTTCTCGGCATATGGATGGGGCGTGCTATCCAATGCTGGATCATTCGCTAGCTGCTACAGCTGCTGAGACCCCCTTTGCTGGGTAAGTGAGTCGATCCGCTCCTGCTGCCACTGGAATTTGACTACCAATTCCGCTTGACTTGCTTCTAGGCCTTGAAGGCGTTCATAGTCCCGCTTCCTCTGCTCCTCCTCCATCTTCCTCTTCTTCTCCTCCGCAATCTTCTTTCTCGCACGGGTTCTGTAGTCGGTGTTCCAGTCTGAAAACCCCTCATACCACGGAATAGCGCCCTTGCCTCGTGTTCTTCCCGGGTGTTCAGGATTTCCCAGGGCATGCGTAAGCTCGTCGTTCTCTCTGTTGGGCTGGAACACCCCTGATCGTGCCTCTTCTATTGCAACAAGTATCGCATCGTCGGCTCCCTTCAGACTTGCCCTCGTCGAAACATTGCCTGTCTTCGGGTCCAACTCCCCCCCATGCGCATAGAACCAAGTCCTGACCCTGGGGGCCAGCTCTTAGTAACCGGAGTGGCACCTGCATCCTCCATCTCTTTCTCAGACTTATCCCACTTAGGCATTGCCACCGCATAGCCACCTGGCCCCAGCTTATGGAACTTATCCTTTTTCGGCATTCTTCTTGTCTATTCTCGACCGTTCCTTAGCTAATTCTGAATCCTTGAATTTCACGAAATCGTCCCAATGAGCATGTTGGTTCTCTAGTGTTCCCTCAAATACTGGAGTCTTCCTTCCTCCCTTGACGTACTTGTCCCATTCACGATTCTTGTGGTTCTTGAATGCAACCGCCATCTTCCTAAGAGTAGCGTCCTTGACTTTCTGCACATCTGCTTCTGTGAAATGATCTAGTAGGGTGAAATGTTCCATGAGAGTATCCCAAAGCAGATCTTTTTGATTCTTGTCGACAAAAGTAACATCTAGACGTGGAGCAGCGTCCTCTTTGCCTTTTTGTCTTTTGTCTTTTGCTGGCTCTCTCCATTCTTGAAGGGAGATCGGGAGTTGGTCCTTCACAAGAACTCCGCACTGACGAGCGAACTTGTCCGCAATCTTCTTAGGCGCTTGTGACGCCCCCAATTCAATCGTACACTAATCATGCACGCAAATGTGTACGATCAAGACCAGGGACTCACGGGAAGATATCACAACACAACTCTACAAATAAAATAAGTCATACAAGCATCATAATACAAGCCAGGGGCCTCGAGGGCTCGAATACAAGTGCTCGATCATAGACGAGTCAGCGGAAGCAAAAATATCTGAGCACAGACATAAGTTAAACAAGTTTTCCTTAAGAAGGCTAGCACAAACTGGGATACAGATCGAAAGAGGCGCAGGCCTCCTGCCTGGGATCCTCCTAAACTACTTTTGGTCGTCGTCAGCGGGCTGCACGTAGTAGTAGGCACCTCCGATGTAGTAGGAGTCGTCGTCGAGGGTGGCGTCTGGCTCCTGGACTCCAGCATCTGGTTGCGACAACCAGAAGGAAAGGAAAGGGGGAAAAAGGGGGGAGAAAGCAACCGTGAGTACTCATCCAAAGTACTCGCAAGCAAGGAACTACACTACATATGCATGGGTATATGTGTAAGGAGGCCATATCGATGGACTGAACTGCAGAATGCCAGAATAAGAGGGGGATAGCTAGTCCTATCGAAGACTACGCTCCTGGCAGCCTCCGTCTTGCAGCATGTAGAAGAGAGTAGATTGAAGTCCTCCAAGTAGCATCTCCAAGTAGCAACTCCAAGTAACATCGCATAGCATAATCCTACCCGGCGATCCTCCCCTCGTCGCCCTGTGGAAAAGCGATCACCGGGTTGTCTGTGGAACTTGGAAGGGTGTGTTTTTTTAAGTATCCGGTTCTAGTTGTCATAAGGTCAAGGTACAACTCCAAGTCGTCCTGTTACCGAAGATCACGGCTATTCGAATAGATTAACTTCCCTGCAGGGGTGCACCAACTTACCCAACACGCTTGATCCCATTTGGCCGGACACACTTTCCTGGGTCATGCCCGGCCTCGGAAGATCAACACGTCGCAGCCCCATCTAGGCAAAACAGAGAGGCCAGCACGCCGGTCTAAACCTAAGCGCACAGGGGTCTGGGCGCATCGCCCATAGCACACCTGCACGTTGCGAGGGCGGCCGGAAGCAGACCTAGCCTAGCAGGCGTTCCAGTCCAATCCGGCGCGCGCCGCTCCGTCGCTGACGTCTGAAGTGCTTCGGCTGATACCACGACGTCGGGATACCCATAACTACTCCCGCATAGATGGTTAGTGCGTATAGGCTCGTAGCCAACTCAGATCAAATACCAAGATCTCGTTAAGTGTGTTAAATATCCGCGAACGCCGACCAGGGCCAGGCCCACCTGTCTCCTAGGTGGTCTCAACCTGCCCTGCCGCTCCGCCACAAAGTAACAGTCGGGGGCCGTGGGGAACCCAGGCCCACCTCTACCGGGATGGAGCCACCTGCCCCTTCAGCCCCCATCTTCGAACAGTATCACAGGTAATGTAACTGTGTAAAGTATATCGTATATGCCCGTGATCACCTCCCGAAGTGATCACGGCCTAGTAGTATAGCATGGCAGACGAACAAGAGTGTAGGGTCACTGATGGAACACTAGCATCCTATACTAAGCAGTAGGATAGCAGGTAAAGGTAACAACAGTAGTAGCAAGGACAGGCTATGCAGCAGTATAGGATTAACTGAAAGCAGTAACATGCTACACTACTCTAATGCAAGCAGTATAGAGTAGAATAGGCGATATCTGGTGATCAAGGGGGGGGCTTGCCTGGATGCTCTGGCAAGAGAGAGGGGTTGTCGGTGACGTAGTCGACCACAGGGGCATCAGCATCGGTCTCGGAGTCTACCAGAAAGGAGTAACGGAGGGGGAACAAAATAAATAACGGAGCAATCAAATGTAACACAAAGCAAGACGCGGCAATACGTTGTGCTAGGGGTGACCTAACATAGGGATGGGCGATACCGGTGAAGGGGGAAACATCAGGGAAAATATCCCCGGTGTTTTGTGTTTTCGGGCAGAGGAGTCGGAGGGGGAAAGTTGCAAGTTTGATATGTTAGGGGTGCGTGGCGGACGAACGGACTGCGTATCCGGATTTGTCTCGTCGTTCTGAGCAACTTTCATGTACAAAGTTTTTCCATCCGAGTTACAGATTATTTAATATTAATTTTTAAAGTTTTAATTCATTTTAGAATTAACAGAATTAATTTAATTAGGAAATGCCATAATGACATCAGCATGACATCAGGGTGATGTCAGCAGTCAACAGTAAGTTGACTTGGTCAAATTGACGTGTGGGTCCTGCATGTCATAGGCTGAGACCACTAATCAGGTTTAATTAGTTAGATAAATGATTAGGTTAATTAAGTTTAATTAAACTAGATTAATTAACTTAATTAAGTTATTAATTAACTAATTATTTAATTAATTTCATTTTTTTTAACAAACGTTTTGGGGTGGGGCCCTTTCGTCATAGGCCCAGAGGCCTTAGCGGTTCGGGCGCGGGCGCATGGGCGTGGGCGCCCGATCCTGGACAGGCGCGCCCCAGGCGAGGCCAGCAGCACGGTCGCCGGCCAGGGGAGGCAACGGAGACCGGTGGGCAGCGTGGTGAGGCCGCAGCGGCAGGCGGAGCAAAGGCGGGGCAAGGCCTAACGGGGACGCGCGCGCACGAGCGCTGGCCGACGAAGTCGACCACAGGCTGGAGCAGAGCGAGGCGCGCGGGACAAGGATGACGCTGGACGCGGCACGGGGCATGCGGCGAGAGCGGGGTAGAGGAGAAGGAGGGGGCCTCACGAGGGGTTGCAGGGCACAGGGCAGCCGGGGTCGAGGAGGAAGTCGGAGACGACGGCGACGTGGTGACGAGGTGCAGCGGCGTGGCGGCGTGCGTCTACGGTGTCGGTGATGGCAGGGGTCGAGGAGGAGCTCCGGTGGACGTGACGGGGATCCGGTCGATGTCGCTGACTTGGGGCCGCTCCAGTCGGTCTCGGGCATGAGAAGGTCGTGGACGACATCGAGGAAGCCGTTGGGTTGCACGAGCAGCTCGGGAAGGCCGCTGGCCATGGCCACGGCGAGGTGGTGGCTGCGCTCGACCAACGAGGAGGAAGAGGGGCGCGGCGAGCTGCTAGGGAGGACGGAGGGAGGAGAGAAGACCGGGCGACGGGGAAGGGTACTGAGGCGGTCAGAGTCGCCGGCGCGGCATCGGACAGGAGGGAGCTCCTCTCCCGTGTGTGTGTGTTGTGTGGAGGCGGCGGGGTAGGAGGATGAGGGAACGGGGTGGGGATTAGGGCAAAGTGGGGAGGGGGTCGCTAGGGTTCGGTCGCCCCAGGGGGGCTATAGGCGCCGGCTGGGCCGGCCTGGTTGGCCCACAGGCCAGCTGGGTTGTGGCCCAGTGGGGGGGGGGGTTCTTTCTTTCTTTCTTGTTCTGTTTTCCTTTCTTCTTCTTTTTTATTCTATTTCTTTTTTAGTTTTCTTTTACTTTAGTTTTATAAAATTTAAAAGCGACAACTAATTTGGTGTTATTAAATAGGTCACAGCCCCAAATATTCTAGCACTTTAAATAAAGTGTTTTGCATGTGCTTATTATTTTAAAAGCATTTCAGATAATTGTTTTATCGCTCTTTTAGTTTATTTAGTGCATTTAAGTATTTTATTAGAAGATGATTTCTCCACCAACATTTATTACGGGTTATTTGACACGTTAGGAACAATTTAGTTTTGACTTTTGAAAATTTTAATTGTTTTAACTTTAATTCAGATTTGAATTTGGATCGGTTCTGAACTAACGCGAGATTATCAACAATAATCGAGGTGACGTGGCATCATTATCAGAGGGTTAATGTAGATTGATTACCCGGGCGTCACAATTCTCCTCCACTACAAGAAATCTCGTCCCGAGATTTAAGCGGTGGAGTAAGGGGGGAAAGGTGTTGGTAGCGAAAAACCTAACGAGTCTTCTCGGTCTTGGCTGCCCTTTCGAAGAGGTTGATCCTTTTTGTTGATGTATTCATATCTCTGCTTTAGGTCATCATGATGAAGTCGGCATCCTTTCTTCAGGAATTCCATCGTACTTCCGAAAGAATAAAGGGTGGGTATTCCGGGGGAACGAACCAGGTTAACTATCTGGTCAATAACATCGGGGAAGGTGGTGGGAAGTAACTCTCGAATTGAAACTTAAGAAAGTAACGAGAGCAAAGTAAGGAGGTATCATGGGAAGTTTCGAGCGGGCAGGCAATCGTTTGATGCCTGTTACAAGGCGCGAAAGGGTTCAAAGCAATGGGAATAAGTATTGTGTATGATACCAGAATAGATACCTAGGAAGGTGGCTCGTGATATTTCATACGAAGCCAAGCGTGAGGAATAGCTTTAGGAACAGGGGTGTACAGGAGAGTCAGGTTTCGATCCTGTGGAACTGTGGGTTATGGGCCCACCATGTGGGTTAAAAGTAGGAAGGGCGGAGACGTCTTGCGTGATCATGCAAGCAAGGTATGTCAGAGGATAGCCTATCAGTTATGTCGGCAACTACATCGGTACCAAGGCGAGGGACGAGGAGAACCATTTTCCTGCTCGTTGAAACGAGGCGGACCAATAGGCAAAGTTCTCGTCCATCAGTGGTTACTGAAATGTCATCAACAATAGTAACAGGGTCTTACTGACAGAGTTGTACACCGAGGTGTTTACATAAGCAGGAGAATAATACTGCTTAGAATATATAGACCTCAAGAAAGGTTAAACCAACAATGGAAGGAAAATATGATCATCAGATTAAACAGAACAATGGAAAGGAAATTATGTTTTAAACACGTATTTCAAGGGTATATCCTTCCCAAGGACAATCAGAGCATGATATCCATGTCAGGATATAATGTAGAAAAATTCTTTAGGTAGGGGAGAGGATTTTCATGACATTGCCCATACAACGGTGTTTGGGTAATTGAGCAAGAAACATTTAGCATTGGGCTTCAAAGGGTCTTGTTGAAATTCGCAGTACCATAGACATGCTTCGAGATAGCATTGACATGGTCTTCAAGCAAAGGCCGGTTTTTAGATACTCAATGGATCCATCAGGAACAGTTTATAACATAGGTCTTACAATTTCCTCCAAGAAGAATGGTTATCCTTGCAAATAAACCATAATGGTAGGTCCTCCAGCCAGGGGGGGGGTGCTAGGCATGACATCCTGTTATCAGGTCATCAAAGGGCCAACAACATAACTCTTGGAAAGTTGTCCCAACCATCATATCTGACCGAGATTCAGATCCGATTGGTGTAATGATACCTCAGACTTAGGATGTCCGAGAAGAAAAGGTGCAACACAAATTGACGAGGTGACATTGTAAGATTCTCGGGGAAATGAACTATGAAGTGATTTCCGTTAACAAGAGTCCATCATTAACCCAAGGAGAGGACAAGGAGGTGTCTGGTGAACTCATCGGCAATTCATCGAGATTCCCAAAAGATGGATTTCCACAATTAAGTGAACAAGGAGATAACATTTGTCAGATCAAATGATATAAGGAAGTATGCTCGAGGAAAACATACACAATTAAACATGGGTTGAAAGGTGCGCCCGAAATATGGGTTGGGTTGCACGACCAATGTCAAAATGGTGATTCATTAATCAATAGACTAAGAATGAACTTTCGACCATTAACTTCAAAGAAATAGGGTTGCTAGAAGGAAAGAATCCAAACAACACCGTTCACTTGTTGGAATTATCATGGGGACCAAGAAAGAATGGTGATGGTGAGAAGTATTTCTATGTCAAGAATTCTCAAGAGGTGGAACAAAATCTCAGAACATTCTTGACATAAAGGATGTTAATACTCCAAGGTAACGAAGAACAATTGCTGGATAGCAAGGAACTCAAGGTATAACACCAAACATGAAAAAGCTTGTGTTGGTGGGAAGGCAATAAAGTGGTCGATGATAATACAATTCATCGAGGGCAAGGATGGTATTTCTCATCATGAATTCAATTGATATCCTGGATGAGCTCAGAATGTTGATGATCACGACACCTTTGTCGCGAGAGTTCATGAAGATGTAATCGATCGGTGACGACATCAAGTCAAAGTAATGATGAAGTGAAAGGTTATTGGAACCAAGGGTACGACACAAACTCGAACTCAAGCTTGTTGTTTAAGGTGAAATGATATGATGAGGAAGATCAACGTAAGCTTAGCTCATCGCCAAATAATTGTGCTACGGGAAGAAGGACCCGGTAGCACAGTTAAAATTTAGCATGATAATGATACAGCCGATCAGGCTAGGAATGATGTGATCGGGTACAAACTCGTACTTATAGAAGCTTACCGAAGAGTTGTTGAACCGTAGTGCAGACTCGGTTCCGTTATCGGTGTCTTTGAGTGTTTAATAACTCAGAGCCCGCGAAAAATTGGAATCAGTGGGAAGGTAGCACTTGATGAAGAACTCATAAAAAGTTATGCAGTTCCATGATAATCTCGAGATACCAGGGGGGTAATACTCGACACAAGATCAAAGTAAAGGTTGGACTGGTGTATTGATCCATAGATGACAATTGTTTTAACTTGTCCGAGAAATGAGATCAAAGAAGAACAATCATGGTCGGAACCACGGTTGCAACAGGCCAGATCCTAGATATAAGATGAACTTATACCAAAGGAATAATTTATTTAAGAGAAGCTTTAATGATAAGATCTACATCGTGTCCATGGGCATGAACACAAGTTCAAGGTCGACTCCCACTTCTCCAATGCATAACCTTTCATTCACTTCTCACGTTCGATGAAGTTGCAGTGTTGAAATTTTATCTGGTGAAGCAACAGAAGAGTATGACTCGTGAGAACTTTCGGGTTCACACGGTTTAGAGAAGGCATATGTTCAACCCATAGGGGCTTCTTAGAAGCATATACCACAAGTTTCAAGAGTAAATAACACAAGCCCGAAAGCAGAGCATGGTTGGCCAAGCAGAGGATACAACTTAACAAAGGCATTATGTATCAGGGGAAGAACTCACAAAGTGATCAAATGTGAAGGACACTGGCGGATAACAATCCAACAAAGGACTTGATGGTCCACAAAGGATCTGATACGAGTATCGGTACTCAACTAGAGGAAGAAGAATGCAAGGAGATCAGATTATAGAAACAACTGACTAACTCATTTGTCAAATGCAAAGGAAATATGATTTCCAAATCAAGGGATCAGAAGCAATGCTCTGATTAGGGATGGATAAGTTGAATAGCCTTATGGTACAATCAACGACAATTGGATTGGTCGAGAACCAATTCCAGTTAAAAGAATGGCAGCTCAGCCGGAAAAGTAACTTATAAGGATCAAAGACGATTGCGTGTATTCGCAAACATATTGAGTCAACAGACTCAAAAATGATAATGACAAGGAATGTCAATAAGACTACGAGAGTTATGGGATTAACCATAATGCAAGCAAGCAAGAATTTCAAGAGCCAAAGGCTCTAGAGGATTTTCGGAAGATCGAATATTATTTTGAAGACTCTTGTGAAACACAAGAACAACTGGGGATGAGCGGATACTCGGCAAGCGCGAGTAATTATCCGTAGGGGTATTCATGCAGCAAGGAACTGCAGGGCAGTAAGCGTAAAGAATTCTCGAAATACCGAAGATTATTTCAGGACATCTTGTAATAACAAGAGCAACTGGGGATGACAATATGAACGATAGGTGTAAGTAGTTATCCAGAGGGATTTATCGATGGAAGTGAATTGCAAAAGCGATGGCACATAGTCTCGAGAGCACATCGTAGAGTATCTTCGGAATCTTCTGGTGCAGCAGGCGGTCATCGGTAACAAGTGGCTCTCCGGGAGAAAGTACTTGCGAGAACCTAAAGTTAGTTTTGTTTTTAGCAAAATCATTTAACCCGAATAGAAGAGAGCTCAGAGTCCCAGAGTAAAGGTCGAGGAGTAAAAGATCCTAGTACCACCCAATGGCGACGTGGGCCCGTAAGGCACACAGCCAAGTTAGTAAAAGTTTTGCAATGTCTAGACTCGACTTCGGCCAAGGGGTGTGGAAGGGGGATTCCTACAGGCAGTCGGCTCTGATACCAACTTGTGACGCCCCCGATTCAATCGTACACTAATCATGCACGCAAATGTGTACGATCAAGATCAGGGACTCACGGGAAGATATCACAACACAACTCTACAAATAAAATAAGTCATACAAGCATCATAATACAAGCCAGGGGCCTCGAGGGCTCGAATACAAGTGCTCGATCATAGACGAGTCAGCGGAAGCAACAATATCTGAGCACAGACATAAGTTAAACAAGTTTGCCTTAAGAAGGCTAGCACAAACTGGGATACAGATCGAAAAAGGCGCAGGCCTCCTGCCTGGGATCCTCCTAAACTACTTCTGGTCGTCGTCAGCGGGCTGCACGTAGTAGTAGGCACCTCTGGTGTAGTAGGAGTCGTCGTTGAGGGTGGCGTCTGGCTCCTGGACTCCAGCATCTGGTTGCGACAACCAGAAAGAAAGGAAAGGGGGAAAAGGGGGGAGAAAGCAACCGTGAGTACTCATCCAAAGTACTCGCAAGCAAGGAACTACACTACATATGCATGGGTATATGTGTAAGGAGGCCATATCGGTGGACTGAACTGCAGAATGCCAGAATAAGAGGGGGATAGCTAGTCCTATCGAAGACTACGCTTCTGGCAGCCTCTGTCTTGCAGCATGTAGAAGAGAGTAGATTGAAGTCCTCCAAGTAGCATCTCCAAGTAGCAACTCCAAGTAACATCGCATAGCATAATCCTACCCGGCGATCCTCCCCTCGTCACCATGTGGAAAAGCGATCACCGGGTTGTCTGTGGAACTTGGAAGGGTGTGTTTTATTAAGTATCCGGTTCTAGTTGTCATAAGGTCAAGGTACAACTCCAAGTCGTCCTGTTACCGAAGATCACGGCTATTCGAATAGATTAACTTCCCTGCAGGGGTGCACCAACTTACCCAACACCCTTGATCCCATTTGGCCGGACACACTTTCCTGGGTCATGCCCGGCCTCAGAAGATCAACACGTCGCAGCCCCACCTAGGCAAAACAGAGAGGCCAGCACGCCGGTCTAAACCTAAGCGCACAGGGGTCTGGGCCCATCGCCCATAGCACACCTGCACGTTGCGAGGGCGGCCGGAAGCAGACCTAGCCTAGCAGGCGTTCCAGTCCAATCCGGCGCGCGCCGCTCCGTCGCTGACGTCTAAAGTGCTTCGGCTGATACCACGACGTCGGGATACCCATAACTACTCCCGCGTAGATGGTTAGTGCGTATAGGCTCGTAGCCAACTCAGATCAAATACCAAGATCTCGTTAAGCGTGTTAAATATCCGCGAACGCCGACCAGGGCCATGCCCACCTGTCTCCTAGGTGGTCTCAACCTGCCCTGCCGCTCCGCCACAAAGTAACAGTCGGGGGCCGTCGAGAACCCAGGCCCACCTCTACCGGGATGGAGCCACCTGCCCCTTCAGCCCCCATCTCCGAACAGTATCACAGGTAATGTAACTGTGTAAAGTATATCGTATATGCCCGTGATCACCTCCCGAAGTGATCACGGCCCAGTAGTATAGCATGGCAGACGGACAAGAGTGTAGGGTCACTGATGGAACACTAGCATCCTATACTAAGCAGTAGGATAGCAGGTAAAGGTAACAACAGTAGTAGCAAGGACAGGCTATGCAGCAGTATAGGATTAACTGAAAGCAGTAACATGCTACACTACTCTAATGCAAGCAGTATAGAGTAGAATAGGCGATATCTGGTGATCAAGGGGGGGGCTTGCCTGGTTGCTCTGGCAAGAGAGAGGGGTTGTCGGTGACGTAGTCGACCACAGGGGCATCAGCATCGGTCTCGGAGTCTACTGGAAAGGAGTAACGGAGGGGGAACACAATAAATAACGGAGCAATCAAATGTAACACAAAGCAAGACGCGGCAATACGTTGTGCTAGGGGTGACCTAACATAGGGATGGGCGATACCGGTGAAGGGGGAAACATCCGGGAAAATATCCCCGGTGTTTCGTGTTTTTGGCAGAGGAGTCGGAGGGTGAAAGTTGCGAGTTTGATATGTTAGGGGTGCGTGGCGGACGAACGGACTGCGTATCCGGATTTGTCTCGTCGTTCTGAGCAACTTTCATGTACAAAGTTTTTCCATCCGAGTTACAGATTATTTAATATTAATTTTTAAAGTTTTAATTCATTTTTAGAATTAACAGAATTAATTTAATTAGGAAATGCCATAATAACATCAGCATGACATCAGGGTGATGTCAGCAGTCAACAGTCAGTTGACTTGGTCAAATTGACGTGTGGGTCCTGCATGTCATAGGCTGAGACCACTAATCAGGTTTAATTAGTTAGATAAATGATTAGGTTAATTAAGTTTAATTAAACTAGATTAATTAACTTAATTAAGTTATTAATTAACTAATTATTTAATTAATTTCATTTTTTTAACAAACGTTTTGGGGTGGGGCCCTTTCGTCATAGGCCCAGAGGCCTTAGCGGTTCGGGCGCGGGCGCATGGGCATGGGCGCCCGATCCTGGACAGGCGCGCCCCAGGCGAGGCCAGCAGCACGGTCGCCGGCCAGGGGAGGCAGCGGAGACCGGTGGGCAGCGTGGTGAGGCCGCAGCGGCAGGCGGAGCAAAGGCGGGGCAAGGCCTAACGGGGACGCGCGAGCACGAGCGCTGGCCGACGAAGTCGACCACAGGCTGGAGCAGAGCGAGGCGCGCGGGACAAGGATGACGCTGGACGCGGCACGGGGCATGCGGCGAGAGCGGGGTAGAGGAGAAGGAGGGGGCCTCACGAGGGGTTGCAGGGCACAGGGCAGCCGGGGTCGAGGAGGAAGTCGGAGACGACGGCGACGTGGTGACGAGGTGCAGCGGCGTGGCGGCGTGCGTCTACGGTGTCGGTGACGGCAGGGGTCGAGGAGGAGCTCCGGTGGACGCGACGGGGATCTGGTCGATGTCGCTGACTTGGGGCCGCTCCAGTCGGTCTCGGGCATGAGAAGGTCGTGGACGACATCGAGGAAGCCGTTGGGCTGCACGAGTAGCTCGGGAAGGCCGCTGGCCATGGCCACGGCGAGGTGGTGGCTGCGCTCGACCAACGAGGAGGAAGAGGGGCGCAGCGAGCTGCTAGGGAGGACGGAGGGAGGAGGGAAGACCGGGCGACGGGGAAGGGTAGTGAGGCGGTCAGAGTCGCCGGCGCGGCATCGGACGGAGGGAGCTCCTCTCCCGTGTGTGTGTGTTGTGTGGTGGCGGCGGGGTAGGAGGATGAGGGAACGGGGTGGGGATTGGGGCAAAGTGGGGAGGGGGTCACTAGGGTTCGGTCGCCCCAGGGGGGCTATAGGCGCCGGCTGGGCCGGCCTGGTTGGCCCACAGGCCAGCTGGGTTGTGGCCCAGTGGGGGGGTTCTTTCTTTCTTTCTTGTTCTGTTTTCCTTTCTTCTTCTTTTTTTATTCTATTTCTTTTTTAGTTTTCTTTTACTTTAGTCTTATAAAATTTAAAAGCGACAACTAATTTGGTGTTATTAAATAGGTCACAGCCCCAAATATTCTGGCACTTTAAATAAAGTGTTTTGCATGTGCTTATTATTTTAAAAGCATTTCAGATAATTGTTTTATCGCTCTTTTAGTTTATTTAGTGCATTTAAGTATTTTATTAGAAGATGATTTCTCCACCAACATTTATTACGGGTTATTTGACACGTTAGGAACAATTTAGTTTTGACTTTTGAAAATTTTAATTGTTTTAACTTTAATTCAGATTTGAATTTGGATCGGTTCTGAACTAACGCGAGATTATCAACAATAATCGAGGTGACGTGGCATCATTATCAGAGGGTTAATGTAGATTGATTACCCGGGCGTCACAGCGCTAATGGTTCGCCATTAGGTCTGACTGCCTCGATATTGTACTTTACGCCCTGCTTCAACTTTTTGTTCGGGCCTCATTTCGTCCTTTTGCCTGAAGATTTGCTCGATCCGGATGGCTGAAAGAACAAAGATTGATTCGTTAATATATCTTCAAGTCATTTAAAACATGTGATGATCACCAGATACCTGCTTATATAAATATATATACCTCGCCGGTCTTTGTTGTTTCAGGATCAACATGTTCTTCGTCATCGTCATAATCGTAGTTCATGACTTCATCAATTCGGTCGTCGCGATCGAATATCATATCACCCTCTCCGGTGTTGTTTAGAAATTCGGAGCCGTCATAATCTTCTTCATTCTGATCATCATCTGGCCCGTGTATCATATCGAACATGGTCTGTTCTTCCTCTCTGTCGGTATTGTCTGCCATAGCTTTTATTTAACTAATTCAAAAGAAATATAAAACAATTTAGTATTCAAATTACATCGTCTCGAATAATAGATATAATCTCGAATACTTCGTCTAGAATAATAGATATAATCTCGAATACATCGTCTCGAATAATATATAATATTGAATAGTACATCACTGGCTAGCTAATTAAAGATCGAATACTACAGAAGAATCTAGGACACTCGCGGTTCCTGCGGCGCGGGCGGTGGACACCCAAAGAGAAGGAACCCTCACAGGATCATAGCTGAAGTGAGATCCCCGAAGATACTGCCAGGTATTGGAGAACCTGCCGCCCTCTAACGCAACCATGTAGCGATGGACGTGCTCGTCCTCCTCCCTGACACGGCGACGTACCACCTCCGGCGGGGCCGGGTCCCTCCGCATCGAAACTGGCCCACGCGAACGCCACCAAACGAGATCAGGGTCGACGACGGGACCCGGGGCCGGGTTCCTCATCAAGCGGCGCGCCCCTCCAGGCAGCACCTCCCAGTGCCAGCCCAGCGGAGCCCAGTCCCGGACATGGGTCGGCTAGACGTTGTCGCGGACAGGTCGATGGCGAGGATGCGGGCCGGGCATCGTCGAGAACAAATACTAGCTATATGCCCGCAAAAAGTAACATTTTTTTAATGATTGGATTTTGATAACTAAAATTTCTAACATTTCTACTATTTCAAAAATCTATATACTATTTCATACTAATTAAGCATCTAACACTAAAAACAGAAAACACAACTTCTATACATCCATTAAAAAACTGAAAAACAACATTATATAAAAAATTTCCATAGTAATTAAACACTAATTATATCCATCTAACATGCATTCATACATATATAATAGTGAAAAAATAATAATCTAAATAATCTAAACTAATTAAACATACAAAATACGTATATACTAATATATACCTGCATTAATTCATACATATGTGTGTGTGTGTGTGTTCATCATGCTTGTGTGTGTGTGTATGGGCTCGGGGAGGGGCGGCGCCCATGGTGGCCGCCGGGGGCGAGGGAGAGGGGTTAGAGGGGGAGAGCTCACAGTGGGG
>NC_041393.1:750113337-750124034 GCF_002162155.2 Triticum dicoccoides | reverse complement strand
GGCCGGGGCGGCGACACGGGGATGGCGCGACGGGGACGGGCCCGGGGCGGCGACGGGGACGGGGGCGGCGACGGGGACGGGGGTGGCGACGGAGACGAGGGCGGCGACGGCGACGGAGACGACGGAAACAGAGGAAGAAACAGAGGGAGAATGAAATTTTCGCAAGTGTTGTTTATATAGGAGGGGCCTTTAGTACCGGTTTGTGCCACCAACCGGCACTAAAGGCCAGTTTTGGCCAGCCCAAGCGGCGGGAAGCGACCCCCTTTAGTACCGGGTGGTGGCACAAACCGGTACTAAAGGCCCCCCCTTTAGTACCGGTTGGTGGCACCAACCGGTACTAAAGGCCTCGCGCTGCCACCCCAAAGTTTAGTCCCACCTCGCCGGGCGAAGGGCAGCCGCACTGGTTTATAAACCCAGCCGCGGCTACCACTTCGAACTCCTCTGTATAGTAGGCTTGTGGGCCTAAACTTTGCGCGCTGCCTTGTGAGTCTGCTGGGCCTTTAAGGCCTGTAATTACACACCTGTGGCTTATCAGGCCCACAGGGCAGCGCCCCAATTTTTTTATAGTTTTTTTTTCTTTTCTGCTTTATTTTCTTCTATTTTATTTTGCGTAGTTTTTTGTATAGTTTTTTCTTTTCTGTTATATTTATTCTCTTCTATTTATTTGTGAGTAGTTTTTCATCTAGTTTGCCAAAATTCAACATTTTCAGAGTTCATTTTGTAGTGATTTTCAATTTCACGGTCATTTTGTAAACGATTGAAAAATAGCAAATATAATTTTTTTTCTTTTCTGCTTTATTTTTTCTTCTATTTATTTCTGAGTAGTTTTTTCTTTTCTGCTATATTTATTTTCTTCTATTTATTTTTGAGTAGTTTTTTTATATAGTTTTTTTCTTTTCAGCTATAGTTTTTCTTTCTTTTCTGCTATTTTTTCTTTTCTGCAAAACTTGATGGTCAAAGTCTGGAGTTATAACTTAAAAAAAGAAATGTCGACGTGTAATTAGTTTTTGCCATAACAGAAGAAGTCCGGAGTTGTAATAAGTTATTAAAAATAAAAAAGAGGTGCAATGCTCGTTAATTTGTTTCAAGCCTTTCGGAATAGTGTAAACTGCACTGCGCATAGCTCCGTGCAGTCTACCGTATTCCTGAAGGCTTGAAGCTAAGCAACGTGAGCATTGATCCTCTTCTTCATTGTCTCTGCACTCAGGGCTTATAAACCGCTCCTAGTCCCTCTCACTTCGCGAGGTGGGACTAAAAACCGGCTTACGTCTGGTTCATCCATGAACCGGTACTAAAGGTGCTCGTGGGGCCCAGCCTTACCTGACACGACCTCATTAGTACCGGTTCGTGGTACGAACCGGCACTAAATGGTGATGGTGGGGCCATAGCCTGACCGGAGGCTGACACAGCCTCTTTAGGTACAAAAACTTACAAACTTTCTGTTAGTGCCCGTAGTTTTCAAATTTGAATAGTTTAAATTTTGAATTATTTGAAATTAGTGTGAATTTGTTTGCACATAAATTTCTTCGCATTTCAAATGCCAAAACACATAACTACCCTAACTATTACAGAGATTCCCCTCTCGGTGCGAAACACAGAAGAAAGTGATGATAGCTAGTGAAGCCGATCACATCCCAGATCTTTGGGTGTGAAACTTTTTCTTCGCGTGTGTCCCTTTGCGCCGTAACCATGGAAAATCTTCATCATTTAACGGGATGCTCGGGTCAATATTCACTGTGAATGGAGCAATTTCATCAAACTTTTCATAATCTTCTGACTTGTCTGTCTTGTCATCCACTCCCACGATGTTTCTCTTCCCAGAAAGAACTATGTGCCGCTTTGGCTCATCGTACGATGCATTCGCTTCCTTATCTTTTCTTTTTCTTGGCTTGGTAGACATGTCCTTCACATAGAAAACCTGTGCCACATCATTGGCTAGGACGAATGGTTCGTCTGCATACGCAAGATTGTTGAGATCCACTGTTGTCATTCCGTACTGCGGGTCTTCCATTACCCCGCCTCGTGTCATATTGACCCATTTGCACCGAAACAAAGGGACCTTTAAACCACGTCGATAGTCAAGTTCCCATATGTCCTGTATATAACCATAATATGTTTCCTTTCCCGTCTTGGTTTCTGCATCAGAGCGGACACCATTGTTTTGGTTGGTGCTTTTCTTATCTTGGGCGATCGTGTAAAATGTATTACCATTTATCTCGTACCCTTTGAAAGTCATTATATTCGAAGATGGTAACTGGGACAACAAGTACAGGTCATCTTCAATAGAGGTGTCATGCATGGTACGTGTCTGCAACCAGCTGGCGAAACTCCTGATTTGTTCACGTGTAATCCAGTCATCAGACCGCTCCGGGTGTTTGGAGCGTAGCAAATTCTTGTGTTCATCCATATATGGAGCCACCAAGATGGAATTCTGTAGAACTGTGTAGTGTGCTTCAGTGAGAGAATGTCCGTCCATACATATTATTTGTTCCCCTCCTAGCGTGCCTTTTCCATCCAGTCTGCCCTTATGCCGCGATTCAGGAACACCAATCGGCTTAAGGTCAGGAATAAAGTCAATACAAAACTCAATGACCTCCTCATTTTGATGGCCCTTGGAGATGCTTCCTTCTGGCCTAGCACGGTTATGAACATATTTCTTTAAGACTCCCATGAACCTCTCAAAGGGGAACATATTGTGTAGAAATACAGGACCCAAAATGTTAATCTCTTCGCATAGGTGAACTAGGACGTGCGTCATGATGTTGAAGAAGGATGGTGGGAACACCAACTCGAAACTGACAAGACATTGCACCAAATCATTCTGTAACCTTGGTATGATTTCTGGATCGATTACCTTCTGAGAGATTGCATTGAGAAATGCACATAGCTTCACAATGGCTAATCGAACGTTTTCCGGTGGAAGCCCCCTCAATGCAACCGGAAGCAGTTGCGTCATAATCATGTGGCAGTCATGAGACTTTAGGTTCTGGAACTTTTTCTCTGCCATGTTTATTATTCCCTTTATATTCGACGAGAAGCCAGACGGTACCTTAATACTGAGCAGGCATTCAAAGAAGATTTCCTTCTCTTCTTTGGTAAGAGCATAGCTTGCATGACCCTGATGTATGCCGTCTTCTCCGTGCATATGTTGCTGGTCCTCCCGTGCCTCAGGTGTATCTTTTGTCTTCCCATACACGCCCAAGAAGACAAGCAGGGTCACGCAAAGATTCTTCGTCACGTGCATCACGTCGATTGCGGAGCGGGCCTCTAGGTCTTTCCAATATGGCAGGTCCCAAAATATAGACTTTTTCTTCCACATGGGTGCGCGTCCGTCAGCGTCCTTCGGAACAGGTTGTCCGCCAGGACCCTTTCCAAATATCACCTTCAAATCCTTGATCATATCATGTACATCAGCACCAGTACGGTGGCGAGGCTTCGTCCGGTGATCCGCCTCACCTTTGAAATGCTTGCCTTTATTTCTTACGAGATGCCTGCTCGGAAGAAATCGACGATGTCCCAGGTACACATTCTTCCTATAACTATTCAAATATATACTGTCGGTATCATCCAAACAATGCGTGCATCCGCGGTATTCCTTGTTTGTCTGTTCTGAAAGGTTACTGAGAGCAGGCCAATCATTGATGATCACGAACAGCAACGCCTTTAGGTCAAATTCTCCCCCCATGTGCTCATCCCACGCACGTACACCTGTTCCATTCCACAGTTGTAAGAGTTCTTCAACTAATGGCCTTAGGTACACATCAATGTCGTTGCCGGGTTGCTTAGGGCCTTGGATGAGCACTGGCATCATAATGAACTTCCGCTTCATGCACAACCAAGGAGGAAGGTTATACAAACATAGAGTCATAGGCCAGGTGCTATGGTTGCTGCTCTGCTACCCAAAAGGATTAATGCCATCTGCGCTTAGACCAAACCATACGCTCCTTGCGTCATCTGCAAACTTCTTCCCGTACTTTCTTTCGATTTTTCTCCACTGCGACCCGTCAGCGGGTACTCTCAACTTTCCGTCTTTCTTACGGTCTTCTCTGTGCCATCGCATCGCCTTGGCATGCTCTTTGTTTTGGAACAAACGTTTCAACCGTGGTATTATAGGAGAATACCACATCACCTTGGCAGGAATCTTCTTCCTGGGGCGCTCGCCCTCGACATCACCATGCTCATCGCGGCTGATCTTATAGCGCAATGCACCACATACCGGGCAAGCGTTCAAATCCTCGTACTCACCGCGGTAGAGGATGCAATCATTAGGGCATGCATGTATCTTCTGCACCTCTAACCCTAGAGGGCAGACAGCCTTCTTTGCTTCGTACGTACTCTCGGGCAATTCGTTGTCCTTTGGAAGCATATCCTTTATCATTACCAGCAACTTTCCAAATCCCTTGTCAGATGCACCATTCTCTGCCTTCCATTGCAGCAATTCTAGTGTGGTGCCCAGCTTTTTCTTGTCACCTACGCAATTCGGGTACAACAATTTTTTGTGATCCTCTAACATGCGCTGCAACTTCTTCTTCTCCAAATCACTTGCGCAGTTTCTCTTTGCATCGGCAATGGCCCAACCTAGATCATCAACGGGCTCATCTGATGCCTCTTCTTCAGCTTCTTCCTGCATTGCCGGCTCAGCTTCTTCCCGCATTACCGGCTCAGCTTCTTCCCCCATTGTTGTATCATCGTATTCAGGAAACCCATAGCCAGGATAGCTGTCGTCGTCCTCTTCTTCTTCGTTGTCTTCCATCATAACCCCTCTTTCTCCGTGCTTGGTCCAAACATTATAGTGGGGCATGACACCGGACTCAAACAGGTGGACGTGAATGGTTCTTGACGTAGAGTAATTGCGACCATTCTTATAGCTAGCACATGGACAAGGCATAAAACCATCCGCCCGCTTGTTTGCCTCAGCCGCAAGCAGAAAAGTATGCATGCCCTCAACAAACTGGGGAGAGCATCGGTCATCGTACATCCATTGCCGGCTCATCTTCATTACACAACACCGAATAGACCAAATTAATACAAGTTCATACGTAAAGTTCATACAACACTTAAATGCAACAAACAAATAACTCTCTAGCTAAAGTATTTAAATGCAACAACAAATGCGATCAAGATCGCAACTAAGGTAACAATTGATCCAACAGCATAATGATACCAAGCCTCACTATCGATGGCATATTTTCTAATCTTTCTAATCTTCAAGCGCATTTTCTCCATCTTGATCTTGTGATCATCGACGACATCGGCAACATGCAACTCCAATTCCATCTTCTCCCCCTCAATTCTTTTCAATTTTTCTTTCAAGTACTCGTTTTGTCTTTCAACTAAATTTAACCTCTCGACAATAGGGTCGGTTGGAATTTCCGGTTCACATACCTCCTAGATAAAAATATCTATGTCAACTTGATGGGCATAATTTGTCATAAACACGAAATGCAATAAATAGTTTTAAAAGAGAATATACCACATCCGAATCATAACAAGGACGAGGGCCGACGGGGACGGATATCAAAACCATGGCACTATGTATAACAAACAACGTACGGGTAAGATAATTATTATACGAGTAACTATATATCCAAATCACACAAACATCAATTTTTTATATAAAATTTCATGAACAAGAGGCTCACCACAAGGTGGTGCCGGCGACGGGACGGTGCGGGCGATCGACGGTGGTTACGACGGAGATTTAGAAGGCACTAAGTAAACCACACCTACATATGCAAACTAAGTGTTATTTTGACCTCAAATTGCATATAAATCAAATACTACCACATATAATTCCTCCCAAATTACTAAAACCCACAATTAATCACTATATAAACCAATGCAAGAGCTAATCTAGGAATGAGAGATGAAAGGACAAAGTTGCTAACCTTGGTGATCATTTGAATGGATGAGGGCTTGCAAATCTTGACAAATTTGGGGCAAATTTTGTGATGAACTCGAGAGGAAGAAGGGAAGAACAGAGGAGAGGGAGAGGGAAAAGGGGGAAGAACAGAGTGCGGGTGGACGAAGGATTTATATAGGACGACCTTTAGTATCGGTTCGTGTCACGAACCGGTACTAAAGGTGCTGGAAGGGCCCCACTCTGACAACATCCTGCCACCACTCTCATTAGTACCGGTTCGTGGCACGAACCGGTGCTAAAGGTTTGCCACGAACCGGTACTAAAGAGCTCCTCCCGGCTAGCCGTTGGAACCGGCACTCATGGACACGTTAGTGCCGGTTCTGTTACAAAACGGGACTAATGTGTCTCACATTTGATCCTTTCTCTACTAGTGGGGAGACACCCTGGCCGCCACAGATTTCTCCCTCCTCCTCTTCTCGCCCCGCCGCCGCCGGAGGGCTCATCCCAGCAAAGCTTGGGCTGGCCCAAGGAAGGTGGCGGTTGGGCAGCTTTGGCCGCGGGGCGCGGGCGCGGGGCGCGGGCGCGAGGCGCCGGGCTGCAGCGAGGGTCCTTCAGATCTACGCGGCGACGCGACGGATGCATGGAGCTGCGGGCGGCGGTGCTGCGGCGTGGGCTCCGCGCCAGGAAGCTGGGGCGGCGGCCCTAGGGGCTCTCGTCGGTGGTGCCGCCGCTACGGCTGCGGGGGGAGCGTGGTGGCCGCCCGTGGTGCCTGCTCGCGGCGGATCGGGGCGTCCCATGATCAGATCTAGTCCTGTGAGGGTGGTGGTGGTCTGGGCGCTCGCCGGCGGCCCTGCTCGTCCGGCGTGATGCTGGGACGTCGTCGGTGCTGCGGGCGTGGTGGATCTGGAGGTGGTCCAGATCGATGGCTGGCGGTGTTGCTGGGGGCGCGGGCAGCCTCTGGCCTGGAGCAGCCGGATCCGAAATTTGGCGGCCGGAGGCGGGTCGGCCGGCAACTGTCTGCAGTCAGGTTGCGTGGTGGCTCCTTGCTGGGATGGTGGTCCGCGGTGGCATGGTCGGGGCACGGCCTTCGGGTTGCTCTGGCTTGCGCGCTGGTGGTGCTTCGGCTGGTTCTTGGGCGGCGTAGCAGGTGGCGCCTGCTGCTCCGGTTTGGTGGTGGTGTGTTGGAGACGCCGTCTCCGGCATAGGTGCTCGGCTCCCTCACGAAAGTCATGCTCGACTTCGGTCTGGGCTGGTGGCGAATGATGCCTTCTGGTGTGATTTTGCCTTGTTGGAGGTGCCATCAAGGGGATCTGACACCTCTCCCTGCTTCGAGTTTTTGGCTCCCGGTGAAAACCGTGTGTAATGGTGGCGCCATTGGCGTCATTACTTTGTTGGAAGCATTGCCTTGGAGTCAAGCCGGATGCCGGGAGCACTTGGTGGTGGTGGTGCGGTGGATCTGAAGCGGGCAGCGTATTGGTATGCTTGGAGCTGTTGGTGGTACATCCGTCTGGAGCCGGTCATTGGTCGGCAGGAGTGTGGCAGGAGCTCCCCTTGGTGGCATGTCCATTGGTGGCGATGGTGGTGGCACTTGGAGCACACACGACATGCTTGCAGCGCCATGCGAGTCAGGTTGGGCGCCCTCTCTAGGTTCGGAGAGGCACTTGTTCGCTCCTCTTTTGTCGGACATGTCGTTTCTCTCCGGCGACGGTGATGTCGCCTTACATGCTTGTGACGGTCTTTTTTGGCCTTTAGGCATTTCCTGTATGTCCTGTTGTGCTCGAGCCTAGGTGTGGTGTGCTCTTTGTAAAGGTTTTAGCTCGGTTTTCCTTAATTAACCGAGCATCGGTTTCTTTACCGCTTCCCCTAATCAATCGAAATATGCAGCTCTCCTGCGTCTATTTTTAAAAAAAAGTCTCCAGGCCGGGCTCGATGGTTGATCCGGAGAAGAATGCCTGGTAACAAGACTTGGCAGAATACACGCCTGATGTGGTCCATCGCCAAGTGATACGATCCGGGCCGTTGAGTATTGATACAACCAAGTCAGATGGTTAAACTTTAACCGTTAAATTCTTCCATCCCCACATGTTTCCTTATCATCATCCTCATCTCTTCCACCGACCCACTTCCCTCCCACTCTGTCTCTGTCTCTCTTTTTCTTCGAAAGATGCCACGTAGAGAGAAAATAAAGAAGAGAGAGAATTAAAAACAATATATAGGATTTTTACAGACAACCTACATAAAATGATTTTGTTGTTATTGTATCGCTGATGTCTTTAACTCGTACTCACAAATTACGATGACTAAAATGGACACGTTACAGACCCCCCAGATCTTCTATATCTAAATAGCTAGCCCCACTAACATATTTCTCTCAGCATGCAAGCATGCCACCTCATCAGTCAAAATGGATGTGAGAAGGTCCACCTTAACATGCACCCATGCACAAGTAAAAGCTACCTCAGCATGCAAACATGCATGAGAATTTTCATTTTATTCATGTTTAATAAATATTTATAACTATAGAGTAATTTACTAATTTTACACAATAAATCATTTGTATTTTCACTTTTAGTTCTCATATTAGTCCAAATATTCATGTTCCACACAACCAAATCTTATTAAAATATATTACAAAATATTTCCGCAACAACGTGCGAGGTTTCATCTAGTTTTATAAATACTCGAGTTCATTTAGTAATTACTGGAGCCCCTAGCTAGATACATGGATGCATTCATGTGTGATTATATTGGCTCACCTAGCTCGACAAAGCTCACATGCTTAGATAATTAGTTTGAGGTCGACCCAGCCTTGGGGTTACCGCATTACTGTGTACAGGGCGCTAAAACCAAAAGTCAAGGATTCTCGCTGTCCCCAAGGTTTAAAATACTGGTGGATTGAGTGAACTACTTGTTATGTAGTGCTCGTCGCGTACAGCGGCATACAAGAAGACAAGCCTGCTGAAAGATGCTCGATCGACAACCCTGACATGCATACACGAGGCCATGGATCGATGCGTGCTGCCTCCTGGAATCAATTTGCTGGCCGGCCTTTATTGCAGATTAAACTAAGCAAGCAGATTCAGATCTATATGTATTGCGTGTCCGCTTGACATACCGAGTCTACTTAATTAGCTGTGCACCAGAACACCCGCTAGCACTCTCTAGGCAGGAAAGACCACCCAATTCGTCTAGCGAAGTCGGTGGTGAATATATATATGGCCTAGGTAGAGGGGAACCCGCATTCCGCATTGGCCACCTCGAGGAAGCCCTGCATCATTTGGAACTCGCCGGTGCGATAGCACGCAGCATGACCTGGTGTTCATCACCGGCAAGTTCCAGACGATGCAGGCCTTCATCAAGGCGGAGGGCGTGGAGAACCCCATAGTGACGACCTAGCGGTTGGTTTGGCCAAGGTGAAGTAAAATCCACATTGGTCATCTTGAGGAAGGACTGCATCATCTCGAACGGTAACGCGCAGCGTGACCTGGTGTTCTGTCACCAGCGAGTTCCAGAGGATGCACTCCTTCCTCAAGGTGACCTATGGGGAGGGCGGGATAACCCTGTGGTGATGACCTTGGTGAGACAGATCCGTGAGCGGGCCTATCATGAGGATTGCCTCGAGTTTGTAGACCACCTGAACAACAAGGTGGAGAAAAATCCGCATTGGCCACCTTGAGAAAGGACTGCATCATCTGGAAGGATAGCGCACAGCGTAACCTGGTGTTCTCACCAGCAAGTTCCAGAGGATGCACTCCTTCCTCAAGGTGACCTATGGGGACGACGCAGAGAACCCTGTGGTGATGACCTTGGTGAGGCAGATCCGTGAGCGGGCCTACCATGAGGACTGCCTCGACTTTGTGGTCCACCTGAACAAGAAGGTCAGATGGTACTGCTGGCGCATGGCCCCGTCTTTGGCAGCATTGCGCCGACGCTGCTGCTGGAGGAGGCGGTGTATGAGATTGAGCAGCTCAAGGCCAGGGTGTCAGACTTGAGCACCAGGAACACGCTCCCCAGCCTCATCAGTGACACTGCCTCCATCCCCGCCGTCGTGCAGCAGCAACCAGCACGACAACGCTCAGCATGCCCGTTGGTAGTACCATGACAAGGCCAATATATGGTATATATTCCTGCGTGTATTGCTTGATATCTTCCATTAAGCCTTTCTGATTCTAACATTGAAGTGCTTGACTGTTTAATGTACACTGTCTGCCAATATGAAAATCCTGAAATACGGTCAAGGATATAACAATTTCTTCTTTCTTTCCTCACTAACTGAACTCTACAAACTTCATTTTTTACATGACATCCGCAAAATCCTTTGTACTTCCAAGGCATTTATAAACATTGATGCTGATAAAAATTGGCAATAAAACTTACTCCCTACGTTCCAAAATATAAGATCATTTTTTATACCATCATAGCCTAAAAAATGGTCTTATATTTTGGGATGGAGGGAGTACCTTATATTCTACGCTATATCTAATTTGTTGTACGTGCCGCATATATGCATGCAGTTGCGGTCCCAATTGCACTGGAGTTATACATTCTGAATCTAACAATTCCAATTTTGAATTGTGATGCCAAAGAAAACGATACCGAGAGAGCTTTGAGGAGGAACCGCGGAAGAAGATACATTCGGAGATGAGGGGCTTCTAGATCAAACAGTGGTCATTTTCCATTCAGTTAAACAAATGGCGGAATGTTTATTAATAAAGTGTGATTTAATTTCTACCCTATTTCTCTATTTTTTTTTGATAATATATAGATAGATAGAAATAGAAACAGATAGATGGCAGATCCAGAGCGTGTGCATACGGTGCGCGATACGGTTCGG
>NC_041393.1:750109620-750113079 GCF_002162155.2 Triticum dicoccoides | reverse complement strand
TGGCAGCTGCGTTACGCCACCGGATTAGATAGTGCTCATTTATGAGGTTCGGGCACATTATCATGAGTGTAGGTCTTCTGACTTTGTCGCCAGCTAGGTGGCTTTGGGTTGATCTATGTATGTATGCTGTCAGACTCTATTGAATAATAATAATAAAGATGACTCTATGCATCGATCGATGCAGAGGCATGGTGAAATCCTCCTCTTGGAAAAAGAGGAAAAAAGATAGAAATAGATACCTCTATACATAAATAACTGGAAAATAATTCTTCTCTTTTGGGGGGCATTTTTAATTTCTAGAGTTGCTGTTTTTAATAGGTCGTTTGAATAAGAAGCACCACATACACCCGACGTTAATTGAGAACTGATGTAAGCCTCATCGTCCAGACGAATTCAACGTCGTTGGGTTTTATTTGTCGGGTCAGAATTTTTCACATCTACTGCCTACCCATTAATCCATCTTTATCTCTCGTGATATTGTAAAGATTCATCAGAATTTTTCTTTGCGAATACTATGATCCAGATTTTTATTACAGAAGAGTTTCCCGTGAGTCTCCTAAATTTCTATTACGAACGATATCATGGGCTGTACGTGGGCAACCGGCAGGACTCTAATTAGGTCCGAAAAGGAACTGGACCCAAAGATGTGTCCCATATATATTAACGACGGCCACAATTGTAAATCTTAAAATGATATGCCGGCTCAGTATCTCGAAGGTGCTCTCAGAGATAGGATGTGCGTGTGTGCGTTCATAGGAGTGATTGTATGCGCGTATGTATGAGCGCTTGCGTCTGTATTGTGTTAAAAAAACGACAGCCACAATTGTTTGCGCAGACCAAAATCATGGAACCAAGCGCAGCCGCGGCGCGGTGCTACTCCCCGACGACGTCATCCGCGGCGCTGCTCCTGCGCGTCTCCACGGACATGGCAAACCTTTTCGGATGTGCTGCGACGTGCTCTTGTCGCCGACCAATCCTTCCTCTGGCGTTGCTCGACGGAGAATGCTGAGCACCTCGTTCTCCTGCCCCGGATTCATCAGTGTGCAACAGGGTCGCCGTTTTGACATGAGGAATTCGCAGCCACCAGCTTTCGTCCAGCCACTTCCTAACCTCCTTGGTCCCAGGTGCGCCGGATGACTCTTGAACTCGTCGAGCGCCATGGCCTACTCCTGGTGCGCCTGCACCGTGATGTCCCCCATGACTCGGTCCACATGGCTGCGTGCAACCTACGAGGTGCGTTCCCCGCTTGAGTGCACAGTTTCCTCCGTCTATTGCTCCGTTTTAACCAATGAAGACCATCCCTTCCTAGAGCGCAACTAGAAGCCGCTTCAACCTTCCAAGTCAGCACCAAGACCGACCGCGCCGCCTTGAAGGAGATTTCGATCCCGCGGAACCAACAACTTGATACAAAATGCGCCCAATACTTACCATCTCCGTGGATGGTTCGACGTTCAACTGGCACCCGGAACCTAGTATGTCAATGGAGACGGTCTTTTTTCTGCACAACAAATGACCTTGTCGAAACTAGTTGCTACTTAAAACATTTGTGTTACCATGAGATATAAAACTAATGCATCAACTTATATTTGTTTCTGGATCATCCCCAATCTCCATGTTCTTCACATAAAAATTCTTCGCCGAAATAATAACTCACCTCTTCCAAACTATCCTGCATAAGGCATGGCAAAGCAAACTGACTATTTCATGTTTATACTATGATGATCGAAACATGCAGAGTCCCTCAAAGAATTACTAGTTTTTGAAGAACTTAGCAATTGATCCCTTTTGGGATTCCACTACCAGACAAATAATTTCTTGAAGACATTTCACTAAATAAGCTGCATAAAAATGGTTAATACAAGGATCAACAGCACCTGGAAACGAAATGATGGATGTAGATGGCTTGATCCGTATGCCGCAGTAATCAGCACGAACAAAAATACAACGCCATGAGGTGAATAAAATTTCTCCCTTCTCTAGTGTCCTGCCTGAGCACTCTCCCATGTTTGGATCCAATGAAGAGCAGAAGAAAACCCATGTAGATTTGGTGGATGTGCGATGTGGAATCCTTCGCAGAGCTATTTATCAATGAATCTCTGAATTAAGGAACAAAACAACGGGAAAGAGAACAACTACCCTCTCGGCCTCTCTCCAAAGTCTAGGGAACGAGCAGAGCGTTGAGAAAGAAGGAGAGCTGATTGGGGAATTCACGCCATTAATGGCTGGCCATGGCACTGGAATCGGAGAGGCGCGGTAGGGGCGACCGGCGGTGCTGAGTCTGCGACTGGGGAAGCAAAGGAGTTGCGGGCCAAGTGCATACAGACTGCGATCGATTCCTTGGGCCTCCACTTTTTTCGTGTATTTTTTGGGCTGCCTGCAAGAATACTACCTGGCCTGGGGCCCCTGCCTGCTCGGGGCCCAGGGCGGGCGCCCCGTTTGCCCGGCCTATGGGCCGGGCCTGCCCACTAATAAATAAAATATTGCATGACACACACATATATGTTACTCCTCACTAGTAACATAGACTAGTAATATATGCATGTTACTAGTTGAAGTTACTTTACTTCCCACTGTAGCTAGTCTTAGATTTGGTAGCTGTGCCCGTGGGGTCAAACTTGTTGGCTTTGTTTACGTCTCTACTTGGTTAAGTTGGAGTGCAAGGTATAAACCAATCATCGTATTTATGACCATTGTTAATTTGAAAAATAAAAGAATTTCCTTAGTCTCCTAGTCGTGCAGACCACCATTATTCTTGACTGTTGATAGATTGGTTAATTGTATTTTTATTTTTCTTCTGGGGAGATTAATTGTATTACTGGGGTGAATAGAATTCCTTGCTTCATCCATTTAAATTTGCACATTTTATTTATTCATTTTTGGATGTCGTATGTGCATCTGATCATCTCATGCTAAACAGAAATAAAAAATGCAGCCGGTGCATGCATGTTTAATTAGCTCTGTTTGTCCCTAATAAAAGATGTCAGACTCAAAAATCAATTTTGAACAAATAGAAATCAGAACTAAATTAGTTCAGAAACAGACTCACAATAGGTTCCCAAGCAAGACGAGGTTCTTTACCGCCTGCCACTAATAGTCCATTCACAGCAGCACAAAGGGTTGATGCATCCCTCCTGAATAGTTGATACTGTAACAAGCAAAACAAACAATCTGCTGATGACGATGTTCCGGATAGTCAAGCATAGAATCTGCTGCATCGCCGATATGACGGCCGCGGCAGTGTAAGACCATCCTCACTGACGTTCCTCGATCTGTTACTTTCCTTTGAGGTCGACAGCCAGCGACAAATGCAGCGGTCGTCCATCACCATATGGAAGGAAGTAGTACAGTTTTATATTTTTATGTATTAATTGTCGAGTGAATGCAACTTGTACGAAACTCTTGAACAAAAATTGCAAGAAATTTGATGTCAAAGCTGCTCAGCTAGCCCAATTTAACACC
>NC_041393.1:750106309-750109349 GCF_002162155.2 Triticum dicoccoides | reverse complement strand
TTTCCCTCTTCTCTTCTATACCGGCTGCTCTCCACAATCAACCCTGAATATTGTAGCAGAGAAGCAACTGATGTGCTGCGATTTTGTGCAAGAATCAGACTGAAAGTATGCAGTTGCAACATGCTTTAGCTTCCCTCGTGAAAGATGGCCATGGATCTATCTCGTTTATGACTTGAACAGGTACACGAAGAACAAATAAGTTGGAAGAAATTGACCCTGTGTGCGTAAAATGGCCATATGTGTATGTGGCACATTCTAAACTTTGAACATTTCAAAGTGTGCATAATGTTTAGCCTCGCATTGTTAAGGCAGGGAGGCTGAGACCTACATATAATGTGAAGCACATGGAGTGTTCTGAAATATTGCAAACTCACATAGGACTGCACCAACACAAGCGACATGGTTGTAGTAAATAAATCTACATATTTGTCACGCTAAACTGTGCAATGATCTCTTCCAATCATTATACTTGTGCAGCGTCGGTGGTCGCATTACATGTAGCTGCTGGAATTGTGAAAAAATGGTGCCAAAAACTGCTGGGGGGCGATCCGGACGCTGGAGCTTCGGGTGTGCGCGCTGACAGGCGTGTCCTGGGGCTCCGGCTTGACGGGACGGAGGCAGGGGGAGCCCGACGAGCGCCCGGACAAGGAGGATGACGCGCCGGGCCGCTCCATACGCCTCGGCGTCCAGGAGCTCCCACGGCGGCGCGAGAAGGACGGGGGAGCGGGGTACTCGAGGCGCGGCGTGTTGCTGCCCTCGATGTACTCGAGGACGGCCTCCAGCGTGCGGCCGGGCACGCCCCACCACCGACACCGACCCTCGGAGTTGAGCCCGCCGGAGGGCACGACGCCGTTCGTCGCCTCGAGCTGCTCGGCGTGTCGGCGGCGGAAGTAGGGCTCCCAGAGCGGGCTATCGGGGGTGTACCGCGGGCCTTCCCTCGCCGCCCGTGGCAGGGACGCGCGGATGCGTGCGATCTCCGCACGCCGCGCTGCCCCGGTGGGTGGTGGTGGCACCGGCACGCCGCCGTCGCTGATCCTCCACGCCCCAGGCACCCGCATGTCCGGCGGGGCCGGGTACTCGACCTCGAAGAGAAGGCGAGCCTCGTCCTCGTGCAGATGGCGGCGCCTGAAGCCATTCGCCGCCGCGCCGTCACCTGGGAAGCGCTCGGCCATCCTTCTGAGGTGGGGATGGCGAGAGGAGGAAGGGGAGAAGTGGGCGCGTCGGCCGTGAAGTGTTTGTCCGTGTCTCCGGCGCGCTGGTTCTCGGCTTATATAGGCGGAGGCGCCGCGGGCCGGCGCGTTACGCGTGGCGGGAGGCGTGGCGGGTGAGGGGATGCGCGTCGCCCGGCCTTCACTGTGCCGCCCGTGAGGCATCAATGGAGGCTGACCGGCGCGGCAGCGCCCGCAGGTTTGGCATTGATTCGCCGCGGGAAACGAGGCGATGAGGACGACGAAGCGGCGAGAAGCGTGTCGAGTCACTGACGCCGCTGGCCCATGGCGCTTTCGCGCCAAAAAATATTCGCCCGGCGCTCCCGTGCGCCCCCCAGCGCGCCAGGTTCGAGTTGGGTCCGCCGACGCTAATTTCGGCCTGAGCCGGCGAAATATGGGCCTATGGGGGCGCGACTGGGCCGATTTTTTGGCGCCGGCGGCCGAAAAATCACCTGAGAGGGCCTTGTTGGGGGCGCGGCTGGAGATGCTCTTATATACAATTTCCATTTTGTTAGGTACCTAGACTGGTTTAAGCATGTTTTAACCTCCATATTTGCACATGTAAAAGAGAATCTTGATTTTTTTTTGGAAATACCAACTAACCAAATAGTATGCGGGGCGCAGGTGGTCTGATGAAAACTATTAGTTGCATGTAAGCACACATATAGATGGAAAATCATAATATCCGGTGTTGGCAGTTGTATCAGTTCGAGTATACTTATATACGATTTCCGTTTTGTTAGGTACGTAGACTGGTTTAAGCACGTTTTAGAAGTACCTCCATATTTGCACATGTAAAAGAGAATCTTGAAAAAATTGGAAATACCAACTAACCAAATAGTATGCGGGGCGCAGGTGGTCTGATGAAAACTATATATACTTACACTCAGTTGTGGTTGCAAGGCATCTGAAAAGGAACAAGAAGATTATCAAGTGTGCCATGCCGTTCTGTCTCATATTATCTTGGCTTCTATCTTCTCGAATCTCGATTGACACAACTATATGTACAATGATCGACGGTCTGATGGGTATAGAGGGATTGACTGTAACACAGAACAACCATCACTGCATCACGCCTATATATAGTATAGGTGCATTCTTTGCCCAATAAATGAGATAGATTGCATGATCAGAACGAATCACAATTATAATGTTACAATCACATTCTTTACAGGCATACAATCTGCGTAATATTCTACATATTTAGTACTTGGATTGGGTGAATATATATTCTCCTTTTGTAATGGCCTTGCGTGATTACATAGGATTCATTTTCTATTTTCTTGGTGAGCTGGCTGTTCTCCGTACATAGAAATGGGAATGACATGTGCTCTTCCATGCAACTGATGATTTTCATACAAGGGTCAAAGACCAAATATCCCCACAAGAAAAGAAATTAAAGGCCAAGTATGTAAGAGTATACTTGGAGTGTATGGTAAGCCATTAAGTATCTTGGTCTTGCTAGCTGGCTATCGACTAGCGGAAAAAAAATTCAAATACTTGAAGCGACAAGGTGAAGTCAAAGTGGTTCCTAAAGGTCATGGAAAATACATTGCTATTTTCATATATAGATATAGTCAATATAAATGACGTATCTGGCTTGTCATCGGAAGTTGAACTCTGTTTTTTTAGCAAAAGAGAGGCTACCCACTGATTTTCATCATGGAAAGCCAAAAAAAAGGAAAACGATCTTTATCAACCGACTGATTCCAGCCCATCTTAAGCTGCCTCGATCGTGTGCCACACGCCCCCGTGGTCCCGTACGTGCTTCGCTCCGTGTAACCACTCACCCCAGAGGTGCGCTTGGTCGACAACCATATCCATCTGGTCAC
>NC_041393.1:750090753-750106139 GCF_002162155.2 Triticum dicoccoides | reverse complement strand
CCATGGAAGCTAAACAATCGAGCAATGGAAGCTCTCTCTCTCTCTCCCTCTCTCTCTCTCACTCTCTCTCTCTCTCTCACCCCTGCTCCCCAACTGCTGCATAGAAGAACATGCCACCCCATCCCCCCTGTAAGGGCCAGTTCTTTTGGTAGCTTTTTTGGCTTCCAGAATAAGCTGCCCTTCTAAATAAATAAAATTCGTTGGGCTTCTAGAATAATCTGGAAAGCAAGCTTATTCTTGAAGCCAGCAAAAGAACTGGCCGGTGTGGCACCACCACTTTTTGTTGTAGGGGAGGGGGTCCTCGTGGGCTAACAAGCCGAGCCACACGGTGCCGCGAGCAGCGACCGCGGGGTGGACACCACCAGTGCTGCAAGCTGTTGTCATCAGCGCTTCTACAAGGAGCAGTCGCCGACTTACATGCCCGAGTCATGACTTACCTGCCGCACACCAGCAGTCGGCGACCTGCAGTTCCCTGCGTCGGCCCTACAACTCCTGCTGAAGAGCGCGGCAATGCGGCAGGTGATCGCCCGGTATTTGCAAAACGTGCCAATGCAGCATCGATGGCACCGTGCGGAGCACCAGATGTTCTGGAGGATCGACAATATAGTATTGTTGCTAGCTGGCCTAGCACGACTGCTCGTCAGAGTCATTTTTATGCTGTGTTGCAGCATGCTTGGTTGCGGCGAGCTTGCCGGCGCAACTGTTTCACGCGGGTGCTACAGCCGGCTACCACTTCAACGACCGCGCCCATACTACGAGGCTTGCTTCAATGGTCTTGGCAATGCTTCAATGAGCACAACAACGTCGATGGCCGCGGCAATGCTTCGATGATCACGAGAACAATGCGTGTTGTGACGTTGTCGACGACTGCGGCCATGTAGCAAGGCGTGCTTCAGTGATCGTGACAATGCTTTGACGACCAGACGACGTCGATGGGCCGCGACAATGCTCCGATGACCATTGCTTCAACGTTGACAGTCGTGGTGATGCTTGGATGACCAAGACGGCGTTGGTAAGTGTTGTGGCCAGGCAGACCCTCTAGGGTGCTTCTGCAATGAAAATGTTGATGTTGCTACAACGTACGATATGCAATGGTGGGCTGCTGTAGCGACAAGTCGACAACAGTGCTTCACAACAATGGCGTTATTGCAATGACGACGACCCTACAACTACGGTGGTGCTGTGGGGAGCGCTGACGAGCGTCATGACAATCCAGTGAATAGTGCGTTGCGAGTCAACATGCTGGCCTTTGGGGTGTCATGCGAATACAAACATGCGCGTGCAAGGTAGTAAAACGATTTAATCCAACGATCAAGCACAGCCCAATCAAGCGGTCGGTGAGGCGGCTTAATTTTCCCTGGCATCATCCGGAGTATATGTAGCAGCCGCCGAAAGAAAAGGAAAACGCTTTGCTTCTACACGCCGGCGGCCCGTCGCTATGCGCTTTCCTCCTTTCACACGGGGACAGGCTGGCGCGTGTGTATCTCTTTTCAAAAAAAAATTCCTTTTCTCTACTTCTTCTTCCTCCCGCATCTGCGAGATCCCATCCCATACCCCACAGCATGACCTAGCCGGTGTCGGCCCCACGACCCCCTGCTGCTTTCATGGGCGCTCGCCCAATCTTATCCCCGCTGCGACCGGCAAGCTGGTGGCAGCCGCTCGTCGTTGCTGCAAACCACGTCCTCATTACAGGCGTTGCGCTCTTGCGTGCTACAACCATGGCGGGGAAAGTGTTTCAGCCCGCGTCGTGCACAGCTACAAGCCTACAACCATGACGTCCCGGTGCTACAAGTGGTAACTGGCCGTGCTGGAACGGGATATGGGGCGTGCTATGACCGTGAGGCAAAATGCTACATCGGGAGACCAACTGCATCCATTACTAATAGATGTAATTTTGAGTTGTTTTGTACTTTCGATGAATCTTTATAACAGCTCTGATTTTTTTTATAAAAAAAACCATCGTGTTCTTCTTGCTTGGAATACATGCGTGCGTGTGTATGATTTTATGCGATCCGGCGAGAGAAAGAAGGAGGAGCTGGGAGCGTAAAATCGACCTCCAACAACATTTTTTTTTAAGAAACGCTGCAACATTTTTCTGAACATCGTGATGGTCTTGTGTTGTGCTGGATGACGCGTCCGAGTTTCTACATCAGTTAAGGCTTTGGGCCGCACATGGGCCGACCTCAACCGTATATGACACGGAAGAGCAGTCCACGGAGGTTTCTCAAAAAGAAATAAAACGTGTCCAGGCAGAAGACGGGACACCGACTCACAATATATGCAGCCGAGGTACAGCCTCGGCCGCTCGGCCTCTCGCACATCAAATCGATCATGGAAGATACAGCGGCGGCCACGCTCCCGGACGACATCATCCTCGACATACTCCTCCGCGTCTCCACCGACTCCGCCGCCCTGTTCCGCTGCGCCGCGGCGAGCAAGCTGTTGCGCGCGTTCATCGCCGACCGCGCCTTCCTCGAACGCTGCTGGACGGAGAACCGTGGACGCCCGTCCTCCCGCCTCGGCTTCTTGATTCAGCAGCGACGCGACGATGCAGACATCGACTCCCCGTACCCGCCGCTCTTCGTCCCGCCGTTGGGATCGATGCTCGGCGCCCGCCCCCGCCTCCTCACCGACTTCCTATCATGCGAGCCGGATGGCCTATTGGACGGTGCCCAGCCGCTTGCCGCGCGTCACGGCCTAGTCGTTGTGCGTCTCTTCCGCGGTGTCCGCGGCAACGCGGTCCACATGGCCGTCTGCGACCTACCCGCCGGCACCTGCAACGTGCTTCCGAGCTGCGGCTCAGGTGTGAAGCTTCCTCCATCAGCTGCACAATTTTAGCCGCTCAAGACTATCCATTCTCCTCCTTGGAAGCGAAACGTCCGTCATCTCTGGGTCCGGGATACTACTCGGCGGTTTTTAAGCTGCTAACCCTTGTCGTCAGCGGCCACAAGGGCGACCACAGCGAGGAGTGCAACCTCTACACCTTCTCGTCCGCAGAGCTTACCTGGGGTTCACCCACAAAGTGTTTCGACAAGATGTCGGGGATCAGCAGGGGCGGCTTTTCGATGCTACAACAAAAACATGACAACCCCGTCGTGTGTCGTGGCGTGGTGCACTGGCTCGCCTGGTACTTATCGGAAGCCGGAGCCTCACCAAAATAATACTCCTTAGACGTGGGCGCCGAGACCGATCTCGTCTCCTTGACAGAGATCTCGGGCCCTATGCACAGATATGGCTATAATGGCAAGATGCTGCCGATTCTCGGCGTCTCTGCGGATGGGTCTCTCGCCATGTTTCGCCAGCGCAAAGAACTTGACATCATAGAGATGTGGACACGGGAAAGTGGAGTCTGGCTCTACACCAAGGGCATCAAGTTCAATGTTGGGATTCGCCCTTGTGCACGCATGTGGCCTGAAGAGAAGGGTGGAACTTTTCTCATTGTAGACAATTCATGGTGTGTGCGAAGGGTTGATATCAAAAACATAAGAACAGAAGTGGAACAATTCCCCGGTGGCATAGATTTGGAAGCCATGCCTGTGAACGTGGACTGGCCCGTTTTGTTCTTGTCTCTGCTCGGTTAACTTCGACTACATAGATGTAAGTGTTATGAGTAAATTGCATGTTTATTTAGGTCTTATTAGTTTCCCAAGTATTTACGATCCAAAGAAATTTGGTTATTATGGTTTTATGAAAATATCGACATCATATATATAGGCTTGTTGCTATAATTAATATAGGGGGATGAAAGCCTATTTGGAGGATATATATAGGCTTCAATTTTACCTTAATATGCATTATATTTGGCAATGTAATATAACATGCTCTATATCTCATTACGTTTTCCATTTCATAAAAATAAAATATCTCACTACACTTTTTGATTAAAAGAATTGATGGCATGATCAATTTTCACATTGTATAGTTTCCTACTGCTAATTATACGTGTCCTACTTTTTTTTCTTTTTTTTTTGCATAGACGTGTCCTACTTTTTAAGAGAACGTTCAAAGTGCTTCCGTGATCATCAATACACGCATGTTACTAGTACTTGTATAACATTACTAGTGATGGGTGCAATACACCAGCACGCTATCTCATTGGTATTCTCTCCGTTCGAAAATACTTGTCATCAAAATGAATAAAAAAGGATATATTTAGATGTATTTTAGTTTTAGATACATCTCTTTTTTACATTTTGGTGACAAGTATTTTCGGACGAAGAGAGTATTATAATGTTACCAGTGACAGGCTCAATGTAGAATGAGGAGCCACCCGTGCATGACGCTAGGCATAGTCACGCCTGCCTTGCTGCCCGAGACCGTCACATCGGCTTCCAGCCTCTGGAAGCGGAGCAGCAAGATCTTCCACGTCACTATCCTTGGCAGCCTCGCGGGCCTCGTTGTTCTCCTCCCACAAGGGATGGAACCAGGAATTGATCCCCCTGCTCATTAAGGTGTATTAGGGCATCTCCAACGCCAGCCCCTGAAATGTTGAAATACGTCTGGATCCCTTTTGTCATCTAACAAAAACATATATAAATCCGTTTAGCAGTCCGGATGTATGGATTTCAGTTTTCAAGAGACAAATGTGGGGGAGCTTTGCGGGAATCCGGCACATGCACGGTCGATACCCATGTGTAATGGGTATCCATACCCACAAAATATATGGGTAGGATATGGGTATGATATTGCGCCCATGGGTAACCCAATGGATACCCCGAGAAAGTTAATAAATGAAAATAACTCATATGAGATGTGGGGTCGTCATCCAACTCCTATGGCCCACCCTAGTCTTGATTCCTTAGATCGGGCATAGCTCAAAGGCCCATAATCACTCGCCACTCCTCATATGTTCCGTTGAAAAGATGAAATCTTGACTCTTGGCTACCAAACTCCTGTTCAACTCTCGATCCAGCGATCGCCCATTCCCACCACCACCTCCCACTGTACCAGGCTTCCACCAACCGCCGCTCATACTCCCTTGATGCCTCCAAGAGGCCACCCACCGTGGCAGCCTATGTCAGTGCTATATTACTCGCCCATGATAACTTGAATTTTAAACTCATTTCTCTACTTTTTAAAAATTTAAATGCTATATATTATATCCACTGGATACCCATTTGGTATAGGATACCGGATGGGTATGGGCATGGGAATTGAAGTGGGTGGGCATAGAAAGCTTCTATGGGTATGGGTTTCGGCAGAAGGAGGTTGTACCCGCCCATACCCTACCCATTGCCATCCCTCGCTCCCACTCTTCTCTCGCTTCCCCCCAATGCCAGAGAAGGCTGGAGATCGCCAGACTGGAGCTTGGGTGGGCGGAGGGGATTGGAGTGGAGTGAAGTGGCTAGGGTTTGGTCCGATGCAGATGGGGAAAAATATCTGTGGGGTCGGGTGGGCCAGCGTCGGGTGGGCCAGCGTCGGCTAGGGACGACGTGGTGGACGCGTCCGGGCACACCCGTATCCGCCCCATATTTGAGATGGATATGAGGGACCCCGGTCGGCCCAAGTGTTTGATTCCCGATTGAGGCGCTCGTCAGGGTTGCATTTTCATGAGCAGTCAGTGACCGGGACGTCCGCCCAGGTGTTTGAGACGGTTTTCGGCACCGGGCTGTAGATGCTCTAAAGGGCATGAAAAATACTACATGCTTGTTGGGGATACACATAATAGGTAGGCCCACGAAGGGTCGAAATATCATAAAGCATGGGGTTCACACATCATATGGGTTCAGATAAATCTCATACAGTGTACTATCCACTCGGACATATCAACGTATCGTCCACTCTGATGTATGGCTCACTCGGAACAGTCAACCACTTAGTCGTATGGCTCACTCGAATATGCGAAGACCAAACAATCGACAAGGCAATCGAAGCATCATTCTCATAGTGGAGGTTTCATAGTGGGCTGACATTATGACATTCATGCCCCTCTTTGTAACATGGGAGGTGAGGGGGTGGCGCACTCTATATAAGCCACCCCCACCACTAGACTAAGGGGCTCTTCTCTGATTCCTCCCCCTGGCTCTCTCCCTCGCCATTAGTCTCAGGACTAAGCTCAGTCATGGGATTTGTTCCTCTCTCTCACACACACATTGTAATCTCTGGATACATACTCAGATAAAACAAAACCTCTCCGGAGCACGAGACGTAGGGTTGTTATCTCCACCGCGAGAGGCCCGGACTCGCTAAAATCACCGCGTCACCCATATGCATCTCGATATATCATGCTCCTTTACCCTATCCCTTATAATTCTCGAAATCGTTCCCACGACAGAAGAAGGATCTATGGACGGCGTCTAGTTTTTTGTTAATCTTCTGATGGATTCTAAAGACGGACATGAAGTGGGTAACAAGGGCGTCGAGAGTAGAGGAAATGAGAGTGAGACGAGCGCCGCGGGAAAGATGCTTGGCGGCCCATCTAGAGAGGTACTTTAGAAAGCGTTGGACGATAGGTTCAAAAGCGGAGGACGAGAGGCGCTGCAGGTAATGGGTGTAGCAGTAGCGTGTGTCTTTAGCAGGCGTTGCAACTACCGCTCCACCCGGCCGGTACCATAGGGCCTACTTATCAGCAACGCGTGGTATGCACACCGGCGCTACTACTAATATGTATATGTAGTGTGGGGCTGTGTGCCGCGCTACTACTACTTAACAATAGTGTGGGGCTCTTACCCCATGCTATTGCTTAGCATGTACTCCCTCCGTTCCGAATTACTTGTCTTGGATTTGTCTAGATACAGATATATCTAGACTCGTTTTAGTGCTAGATACATCCGTATCTAGACAAATCTAAGACAAGTAATTTGGAACAGATGGAGTACCTGTAAGATATTTCCTAGTAGTGTCTCCTTCTAACATAGGTGTTACAGTGCCGGGTCGTCTGAACCTTGGCCAACTCTTCTTCCTGGCATGTACAAAAGGTATAGAAGCAGTGATCTCTCTAAGCCTTTGCCTTGGCGCAAATGAGAATATGTGTTTGCTTTCCACACAGCGCAATTTCTTGACTGTTTGCTGCATTGTCCCTGTCCGCTACATTGCCGTGCTCATCACTACATCAACAGCACGTGTCGAGTATGAGTCGAGCCTACACCGATCCAGCATTTTGTAACATTGTTCCACAACAACCAAAAAATACACTGATGTTGGAAATTATACTAAGTATTTAGAATGCAACCTCCTGCTAAATTTTGGAATCAAAATACTACAGTGTTTTAAATATACATTACTAAGCGTAATAAACCTAAATGAGTTTATTTTAAAGGACAATGTAAATGCTCCAATAATATGAAGATATCTTTACTGTATAAGTTTGGTGGTCTACATTGTTGTCTGGTTTCATGCCTGTGTGGCGTGATTTGTCTAGTGGGGGCACCAAGCTAAGCGTGCAAGGAGAAGTTACGTACAAATAGTGCCCGTGGGACACACGAGTAGGATTACTGTACCAGAAGACTGGCCGGTGACTTCCCTTGCAAATGCACGATTTAATTGAGCAGCCACCCAGTCTTCTCAGCCGTCGACCAAAGATATTATTTTTTGTGGTTAAGTAACCACTTGTGCTGGTATCCATGAAGCTGGTCCATATTTCATCCGGAACAGTAATCCGTCATGTGAGTGTCGTGGCATTCCCTAAACGTGAAGAACATTTTGGGTCCATGTCGCCACATGAATGCCGACCACATGTTGGGACAAAGAGAAGGGCTCTCGCTGTCGCTTGCGGCGGCTTGTATGCCCAACCGGAGGGAGTAGATGCTTTGCATTTGCTTCAGTGCATAACTAGTACTACTAAGAGATTGTTCATTTCCTGAATTTTCGTTTTCTCACAGAACTAGTACTAGCGCAGTCGTCGGCCCTGTTGTTCAGTGCAATACTGGTATGAGATTGAAATGAACTTGATAAAAACAACTTTAATTTTGAGAGACGTCATGAACTCATCTTTGGTAGAACTCCAAGGTCACGGCCTCAATAAGTTTTTGATATTGTCATAAACAAGGTAAAAAGGGTTGGGGGATCTGACGCAGAGGCTAAGATGATTAACCTTTCATTTTCTAAAAAAAAGGTCAAGATATATATATATATATATATATATATATATATATATATATATATATATATATGCACATGATATACTCTCCCGTTCCTAAATATAAGACTTTTTAAAGATTTTAATGCAAACTACATACCGAGCAAAATGAGTGAATCTATACCCTAAAATACATCTATATACATCCGTATGTAGTTTGTATTGATGAAATCTCCAAAAAGACTTATATTTAGAAATGAAGGAAGTAGTTTTTTTATGCAACAGAATCAGGGAGCTTTTTTCCACCGAAAACAGTCTTTGAACAGTCAGCCAATACACCGTTGGACAGGAAGTTAGAGGATCAATGAGCACTCAATTTGCAGGAGTGCATAATAATTAGGCGAGGGATACATTGGAGGGGACAATTTTATCTTGCCATCTCTGATCGCTCAGCAGCTATAAATACGCACAAATCGGCGGGTGGATGGATAACACAAGCATGGGCATGGGCATGGAGAACAAGAGCGTGGCCATCATCGGCGCCGGCGTGAGTGGGCTGGCGGCGTGCAAGCACCTGCTGGAGCGCGGGTGCCGGCCGGTGGTATTCGAGGCGGACACCGTCGTTGGCGGCGTGTGGGCGCACACCCCGGACTGCACCAGGCTCCAGACCGAGCGGACCATGTACCAGTACACGGACTTCCCGTGGCCGGATTCCGTCACGGAGGAGTTCCCGAACAACCGCCAGGTCGCCGCCTACCTCAACGCCTACGCGCGCTGCTTCGGGGTGCTCGAATGCATCCGATTCGGGCACCGCGTTGCCGGGATGGAGTACCTCGGTGTCGTCGAGGAGGAGGTGGCGGCGTGGGACGAGTGGGCTGGCTGCGCTGATGCATTCGGCTCTGGCAATGGCAAGTGGCGCCTCACGGTGGCCGACGCCCAGGGTCAGGTGCAGGTAAAGACTAAAGAACTAGCTAGCACTGCTAGAAATTCCGCTCCTAGTTAAACAATTTCACATACGGGATTGTTCGTAAATTTTCATTTCCTTTCTCTAGGTACACATGGCAGACTTTGTGATCCTTTGTATTGGAAGGTTCAGCAATGTTCCCAACATACCTAAATTGCCTCCTGGAAAAGGCCCGGAAGCATTTGATGGAAAAGTGGTCCACTCCATGGACTATTCCAAAATGGGTAGTCAGAAAGCTAAGGAGATGGTCAAGGGCAAGCGTGTGACTGTTATTGGCTATGGACATTCGGCCCTTGACATCGCTAATGAATGTGCAAGCTTGAATGGTACAAATATGCAACGCTTCATTTTAAACATAGCTTTATTTCGCTCACACAAAGGATAATATATCCGATTTAGAGTGTGTTAACCAAAGCATTATTATATCCATTTGTCTTCATCATTCCAATTAAGAAATTTATGTGTGCCTTGTCTATATATAATGCTTATATGGTATTCATTTTATAGTGTGCTGCATAAAAAATGAAACCTCACTAATATAATATTTGCATGACTTATTTTTTTTTAGGTACGGAGAAACCATGCACAATGGTTGTCCGAACCAAGCAATGGGTCTTACCGGACTTCTATGCTTGGGGTATCAACATATCAAAATTATATTTAACTCGGTTCGGTGAACTCCTTATTCATAAGCCTGGCGAAGGCCTCCTCCTTAGCTTGTTAGCTACCATCTTGACTCCATTGGTACTGCAACATTTTGCCTTTATTTATACAAGTTACAACATTAATATTATTAAAAGTGTAAATGTTTGTATTTTAGACTAACAACTAACAAGTCTATCCTCGTTTTGTGTATGAGTAGAAGTTGATGTTTTCGAAGTTCGCAGAGAGCTACTACTCCATTACAATGAAGAAGCATGACATGGTTCCCGACCATAGTTTTTTTGAGGGGATGGTGGGATGCTGGGTTGAACTTGCACCCAAGGATCATTATAAGAATCTAGAGGAAGGCAGCATCTTGGTTGAGAAGTCAAAGACCTTCAGCTTTTGCAAAGAAGGTGTGCTGGTTGAAGGTGAATCTACGTTGGTAAAGAGTGACATAGTTATCTTCGGAACAGGATTCAATGGCGACCAAAATATCAAGAGCATGTTCACATCAAAATACTTCCAGAGTATTTTGATTGGCTCAACGTCCATGACTCTATCACTCTACAGGTCATCGCCGATTTTCATAATTGTATTTACTTCAAGTATCTCTGAAAAGTTTCTAATTTATTTGGTATACATTTTCTCACAGGGATTGTGTACATCCCAACATTCCACAACTCGCAGTCATCGGATATTCAGAGAGCTATGCAAATCTCCACACTTCAGAACTACGGGCCAAGTGGCTAGCACATTTCATGGATGGTGGATTTAGGTTACCAAGTGTTAAAGCAATGCATAGGGATGTTCTAGAATGGGAGAAGTTCATGAAGCGGTACTCTCATGGCGAATTCCATGCATTCTGCATTGGACTTCTGAATAACTGGTACAAGGATAACCTATGTCAAGACATGGGATGCAACCCAAGAAGGAAGAATGGAATTTTTGCTGACTTATTTGAGGTCTATGGTCCAAGTGATTATATTGATCTTCACCCTAAGTAAGGGTAGATCTTAACTAATTATTCCCTTGTATGGGTTTAATTACTAGTATATGCTTGTTCCAATATGTATCTGCTTCTTGAATACTATATTACCTGCTGGCTTGTTATTATCACAATTCAATAGAACTTGTTGTCCTTCACCGTTCCCTATGTGAAATGACTCTATTGATATTGGTATATAGACCAGCAACTTCATACAGTAGCAGTGACAACATACAACTAAAAAGATCCCTTCATGACAACTAAAATCATCAAAATCAATTATTTTTTAGTACCTTTAGGTGGAGGATGTTAACAACCACATGTCCGACATGCCACAATTAAAATACTATCGATAATAAGCATCATTATAACATATATGCCTAAGATAAAAAATCATACTAGTCGAGCCTTAGCAACAATCAAAATTCACCGCTGGAAGAGCATCATGTTGATGGCAGCAGGGAGAAGACGTTCCATGCGGCAAAGATGGTGGTCAGATCTGCCTCTGAAACGAAGATTGGTGGACACATAAGTCCTATGGACGAAGGAAACAATACACAATTACCTATTACAATCTTGGACTCATTGCTAATTGTCAATTAATGACGACAACCTATTAGTATTCAAGTGTTGTGCCCCACCGGTTAGCGAAGGGACTTATGGTCCGTCTATATTCAATTTTTCATATTCGAAAAAGTTATGGTTATTCTATATCTACACCAGTATAAAAAAGATAGAAAGAGATAGATCCAACAACTCTTGGCCATTAGTTTCCTATATAGTATATAGCAGTAAAAAGTCGTCCCAAATTTAGCATTATCACATAAGTAACTTGCAATTACTATCCTACCTAATATGATGTGCAATTAATATTGTACCAAATATCAATGAGCATTACACGTAAGCATTTTCTAGTTAACAAAGGGATAACTATTCTTTCTCTTCACATCCTATTTTCTTCTTTTGGAATTTTTTAGTAGGAAAGTCAACCAATGTTTGTTTGTATGATACTCTTCAAAGAGAAGCGCTACAATGAACTTGTGCATTTGTGGGTGTGGCAATGTATTCCATCCCTTTTACCACGAGTCTCATTCCATCTCCCTCTAAGGCAGGTGTAAAGTATCGAGTCCTCTGAAATTGCCCCAAATCTTCTTCCCGGCATATATAAAACAGTATAGAAGCAGTGATCACGCTAAGTTGAGACTACACAATTTAAAAAAAAAACAGTGTAAGTCATGCGAGGGAACTTAATTACACCAAGTTTTTAGCCTCCTTCCAAATTTTGGAAGAAAGGTACTACAATGTTTTAGATATATGTTACTAAGCTTAAGACAACCTAAATAAGTTGTTTTAAGACAAACTAAATGGTTCCATAATATAAATGGATCTTTAGTATCAGTTAGGTGGTTTGAATTATACAGGTTCATCAAACTATCATCATATGCACCACAATCTATGTTAGTGTTTCTCTTTCTCTGCCCAATAACTTGGCTGCTAGGGTAAACTCTCTTTCCCAAGCTTCGCCGGCAAGCCCGCCGACTCCCCTACCATCTGTCTATCACTCTGGTGGCCAGTGGTGGCATGGGGCATCCTGGTGCCCCATGTCCGGTTAGTGTTTTAGGTTGGGGGCGAATGACGGTGTTTCTTCTTTGAATATGTCTTCCAGGCTCAAATCCTCCCCGAGTTTGCCCGCAGTAGATTAGGGTTTTCTCCTTGGGCCAGTGAGATTGGGGTTTCTCGTCGTGTGGCAAGATTTGGTGTCAGATGCTTTAGATCTACTCAAGGGTTCACTGACAACGAGTGCGTCTCCGTGGCGCTAATCCTTTGGGGAAGATGCACGAAAACTTCCCGATTGTAGGGGTCGTTTGAGTTGCTTTATATTTCCGTTGCACTTTGATTATATATCTGAATCATTTTTGGAAGAAAAAAAGTCAGGTCGTTTCCATGGTTGTCGAGTTACATGCGTGTATGTACTCTTGAGTGATTTGTCATGGGAATTTACGTAGAAAATTGGCCGTGAGAAGAGTCCTTGGACATACGTGTGTCATGGTGCCCATGAAGAAAGCAAATTTGCCTATACAACCAAACACATACGAGTGGAATTACTGTACCAGAAGACTGACCACTGACTTCCCTTGCAAAATGGACGTCGTCCCTGTTGGACTACTCTTGTAGTATAGTGCAGCCACCGAATTATCATCCTCAATGTCAAACAGCCGTCAATGTCATGTGAGCGTGGTGAAACGTGAAGAAAACGATGGCTCCATGTCGCCACATGAATTCCGAGCACAGTAACGGCGACGGCGACCAGAGCTTAATCAACGGAAGGTCTGCATCGACTGTCTGGACCACCGTTGGGACCAAAGACAAGGGAGTAGGTGATTTGCATAATTGTCGAGCCGCCGCATGACAGCTTTGTGGAAGAATCGTTGGAAAAAAACACTGCAAGTTGTGCAGAAACTGTGATCGCCGGAAGAATCTCTAGGAAGCAGCCGCGAACCTTTGGACATGGCTGTCATGGGGTCCATGAAGAAAGAAACGCAAGGAGTTACCGAGGTCTTAGAATTTTTGTACCGGAGGATCGAAGGACCGACTCCCGGTTCAGCGATGCTACCACTATTGTTCAACTAGTATTGCCTGTCCCTGTTTAACTATTGCAACGTCGAGAATATCTTCGTCGACCCTCTCCACTGTGGGACATGGCCTGGCTCTCTCCTACACAAGATTTTAAATAGCGGATAGCGGGCTGGTAGTGAATAGAGGTCCGCGTAGTGTAATGCAGATAGCGGGCTGGTAGTGAATAGAGGTCCGCGGCGGTGGAGGGTGTCTCCTCCCTCTCCCGGATCTGTGGCGGCGTGGGCATCCTGATCCGCGGGGTGCGGCCCTTCCGGCTGTGTGGTGGATCCCGGAGGCGGCGAGCTCACGGCGGTGCACAGGCGCCCAGATCCATGGGTGTGGGACTCCCAGCAGCGTGTGGGCTCCCGGCGAGGCGAGATCGGTCGACGGCGGGCTTGGGCGATGGCGTCGGCCATGCGGTGCCGGATCTCGTCGCTCGGGGTGGATCTCGCCACTCCGACCTTCGTGGAGGAAGCTGGACCTGGGGCGGCGGCCTCGTTAGGCATGGCGATGGCGCCCTCGGCTGGTGACGTTCGCGGGGGGTGGATGGACGACATCTTGACCGCGTGGGCGGTGACTTGCCGGTGGATTTCCTCCGCACTGCGGGCCTTCTCCCGTTACACTTGGTGGCTTACGATCGTGGTCGTTGGCCCCGGTGCGTTTACGGGGGCTGGTAGAGGTGGGATCGGACCGGAGGAAACTCTGGATGACTCGTTCATCCCGACGGTGGCGACAACCAGGGTCGCCGTTCTCCTACTTGCAGGCGCCGTCGAGGTCCCTGCCCTCTACCCCAACCCCATGCCCGGGCGAAAACCCAAAATCTCTTTAGATTGGGCGGCGGCGGCACGGCGTGTGTCATATCCTTCTTGGAGGCGCCGCCTGGGGGTTTGGGTGCTTGGTCAAAGGAACTGCAGGCGGAGGGGATGAGACCAGTGGCAGCAAGTGGTGTTCGCGACGGAGGAGCGGCGTGGCATCTGGCACATCGACATCAGCGGGTCTTAGCGGCATGGAGCATCGGGGTCTCGCCGGTGGGCGTGTGATGATGGACGAGCACAAGATGGTGGCGTTGTCTGGCGTCGTTGTGGCGTCGACGACAACTAGACTGGGCAAAGTACATGCAGCAGTAAAACACTGGAGATGGATTGGTGGCAGGTGGCTGCGACGGTCTCATACCCGGCAGGCGTCCTGGTTGAGGAGTGCGCCGGACTGGTGGGTGCCCCATACCCGGCAGGCGTCCTGGTTGGGACCTCAGGTCTTAGATGTTAGGTTTGGCTGCGAGAGGTCTGTTTGGTATTAGGCCCAGACTATCAGCATCCCTTCATCAACGGGATAGGAGTAGTGATACATGTTTCCTAGTGGTGGCTTTAGTCTTACTGTTGTATGACTTTGTAAGGTCTTGTGTGAATAATTAATAAAACTAGTCGTCAACCCGTGCGATTGCACGGGCTAGTCATTTAAACCATAGCTTAGTGGAACAAGTTTTGAAAATATTGTTTATACGTAAAAAGGAAAACTAATTATGAATTCATAGATTTTGTATTAATCTCTTAAAATTTTATTCGTTAAAGTACGCCATTCCTTATACATTTACCATTTAAGTAACATTTATATGTCATATAAAATCATAATAGTTTGTTCGTGTTACCCTGGGAAATGTTAATATTTTTTCTTTGACGTGTGCAAAATGCTCCCAAACAAATATTGAAGAATTCTTTAACTTGCAAAGAAGTTCATCCTTTTGTTAATTCCCCCAGGCGTATTATTTCCCTCAGTAGGAGCCATTCACTTATTTATCTAATAATGCCATAAATCATGTGGAAGTGATATTGAATATCCAAATGGGTAAATAGATGAGACACATGACTATGGATCACTGATGCCATGCACTACCGGACTCGCGGTCTATGCCTACGGCCACGGGCCGTCGGCATAGAGCCGTCAGTCTAGATTACGTCAGCGTACTCCTGTCAGACCGTCGGCATAATAATGCCGTCGGCATAGGGGGGTATGCCGACGGCCCTGCGCAGCCGTCGGCATAGTTTAGCCGTCGGCGTAGTTTTCCGTCTGACGGCAACGGACGGCGCCGTCAAACTGCTGGCGGGTCAGGAGGCGACACGTGGCAGGGCTATGCCTACGGCAAAGCCGTCGGCATAGGTTAA
>NC_041393.1:750085073-750090541 GCF_002162155.2 Triticum dicoccoides | reverse complement strand
GGCATAGCCCTGCCACGTGTCGCCTCCTGGTGTAACCTGGTGGCATGGCTATGCCTACGGCAAAGCCGTCGGCATAGATATAAATCTATGCCGACGGCTTGGCCGTAGGCATAGCCCTGCCACTTGTCGCCTCCTGGTGGCTCCTGAGCGTATCTATGCCGATGGCTTTGCCGTAGGCATAGTTTTTTTTATTTTATATTTCCTGTTTTTTCTTTTCCAATTCATTTGACAACATTTCAAAACAGAATAATATGAAATATGACAGTTCATCAACATCATTTAAACATAGTCAAGTTCATCATCTAAAGATCATCACCGGCGAAAGTCCACGAACATAAGAGTAGTGCAAGACATGAAACATCATAAAAGTTAAAACATGAAAGACATGGCACAACGGCCGTATACACGGAATCATCATCGACATCAAGCACCACCGAGTCCACCTCCTCCAAAACCACCACCACCACCGAGTCCACCTCCGCCAAAACCACCACCAAGTCCACCTCCGCCAAAACCGCCACCGCCAAGTCCTCCTCCGCCAAAACCGCCACCGCGACCACCATCACTCTGCCAGATCGGAGTGACTGGGGTCGACGGAGCAGGAGTCGAGCCACCGGTCCCCTACATGTTTGAAAGAAGATTCTAACGGTAAATATGACATGATAGTGTTGAATGAACGAGAAATAGTTTGTCATTAGTTAGGCAAATTTACTAACCGGAGTATCACCGCCTAGTGCCAGCCATTCCTCGAACGTGGGAATGTGTGGGGCGTCTCCCGCAGGTGGTGGTGGGGGTCCAACTTGTGGTGGCTCCGTGCGGTTAGTCCAAGACGCCAACATAGCCTGGATGTTAGTTAAACAAGTCCACTTAGAAACAAGCCGTGATCAACAAAGTTAGAAGGAATGAAAGTGCAAATTTGAGCTTGGTTTAAGAGGGCAAAACTAACTGCCATCACTTGACGGCTGTAATCATCGTTTGCCTTCACTCGTTGCAAGTACTCCCTCACCTCAATATGCCTATGCTCGAGAAAGGTCTGATATGCCTACAAAATTGAGGTTGTTTCTAAGTGGGCAGTGATGAAAATAAACTAAGAAAGATAGAGACAAAGAAGATAAGGGGAAGTACTCACAGCACGTTGGCGGACTAAGGGAGGCTGCGAACGCCCCGTACTCTCTAACGGGCTCGGGTTGGTAGCTCGAAGCCGTGTGTACGAGATCGACGGAGTGACCAAGCCATCGAAACACGGATACCGGCCATGGGACTTACCCTGGATGGCCACCACCGCCGTGTCGTCGATCTGAGACTGGGCGACCTCAGGAACGGGAACATCCGGATGCAACTTCTGATAGTTCTGAGTGTAAGACTCCAGGTGTTTCTCGGTGTTGCCATAGTACTGGCTCTCGCCCTCCTTGCGATCACTCCGCTCGCGGGCCAGCTTCCACGACTCCATGTCTGAGAGCGGCCTATGCAACTTGTCCTCCTGCAACATCAAACAGAAGTTAGCCATACATAAGAACATGACGGTAAAGAAGAACCAAAATGCATCTTTCATATAGATATACCTTCATGGCCTTGAAGCCCCAGTGGTTCCTGTTTCCTTGGCCGTGTGTCTCGTCTTTTCCACGGTTAGCCCGGGCCTTAATGCTCTTGGCAACAAACTCTGGATCGTCACCGACCCACCTATCCACCAAACACGCCCATCCGTCATGCCTTCCATAGCACCAACGAGGAACAACCTATGCAAATTTTGGAAGCATGACATGTGAGCACGAAACATATAGTTGACTCCTTGAAACAATGAAAAGTCAGTAATAGTTACCATCATGAACTTGGGTTTATACTTGGGTTCTTCTATATTGTATCGAGACACCTTATTGTGCAACGTGGGAACATGGTCCGGATAGTAGGCTGTCCTGAGGTCTGCCACCTCCTCTAGGATAACTGCCTCAGCTATGGAAGCTTCAATCTTAGCTTTGTTTCCACATTTCTGTCTCAGATGCTTGTTCTGTCTCTAAGGGCCGTACTGCCAACGATATTGCACAGGGCCCCCCAACAATACCTCGTTCGCAAGGTGCAAAATGAGATGTGTCATCGGAGTAAAGAAGCCTGGCGGGAAGATCTTATCTAGCTTGCATATCAACTCCGGCGCCTTCTTATGCATTTCTTTTATCTTCTCAGGACATACTTCTTTAGCACAAAGCGTTCGGAAGAAATGGCTTAACTCCGCAAGCACACGCCAGACACGCTCGGGAACATAGCCCCGAACCATCACCGGCATAATCCGCTCAATCCATACATGATAGTCATGACTCCTCAGCCCGGTCACTCTGCCCGTTGAAAGATTGACCCCCTTACTTATATTCGACGCATAACCATCAGTGAACTTCACGACGTGTTTCAGCCACTTGAATGCCTCCATCTTATGATCCTTTTTAAGTACGAAGTCAGCATCTGGCTTGAACCAAGATTTTCGACTGCCTGTGGGAGGTTGCATGTGAAGACGTGGTCTATCACAAATATTCTGTTGATCGACTCTAGCATTAACATTATCCTTTGTCTTATCAGGAATGTTGAGGATCGTGTTAAAAAGGGACTGTGCGACATTCTTTTCGGTGTGCATCACGTCGATGTTGTATGGAAGTTTGAGGTCCTTAAAATAGGGAAGGTGCGTGAAGGGGGTAATGTGAGTCCAGTTGTGCGTCTCACCATATCCTTCAAAACATTTTTTGCCTTTACCGATGCCTTTGCCTTTGCCTTTGCCTTTGCCTTTCCCTTCACCGGCAGGCTTAAGAGCTTTGAGCTGAGCAAGCACATCCGCACCAGAAAATGTTGGAATCTCGTTTACTTCATGGACAACTTTGCCTTTTGTGAAGTTCTTCTTGTCTTCCCTATCAGGATGGTCTGGAGGGAGGAATTGTCGATGCTGGTCAAAGGCAACATACTTGCCACCCTTCTTCAGCCAAATGAAAATCAAGGCCTGCATGCACACTGGGCAAGGCATCTTTCCACTTGTACACCATCCGCAGAACAGGGCATAGCCGGGAAAGTCATGCATGCAATACTGTAGCCAAACTTTCATCAAGAAATTTTTCTGCAGATGCCGGTCGTATGTCAACCTCGGGAAGTACCAAGAATGGTGCAAATCATCCACCAACGGCTGCATAAACACACTCAAATTCTTCCCTGGATATTCAGGCCCCGGAATTATAAGCGACAGGAACATGGTCTTGTGTTGCATTATGGCGCCGGGAGGGAGATTGAGCGGAATAACAAATATGGGCCAACAGCTGTATGGATTAGACGACATACCATATGGATTGAACCCATGACCTGTTATAGCAATTCTGACATTCCCAGCCTCGGCTGCTTCCTCCGGGTACTTTATATCGAATGACTTCCATGCTTCACCTTCTGATGTATGTACAATTTTTTTTGGATTGTACCTTTTCCCTTCCTTGTGCCACTTCATCATTTTGGCAGACTCCTCGGTGATGAAAAGGCGCTGCAGTCTTTTTATAAAATCAAGATACCGAAGAACCTTCATAGGGATTTTTAGCTGCCGCTTCTAACCATGCTTATCGACCACCTCAATATACCGAGAGGAACCGCACTTCCTACAGTAGTTGTCATCCGCATACTCATGCCTAAACAAAAGGCAATTCTTTGGACAAACATGTATTTTCTCATAGTCCATGGAGAGTGCCTTCATGATTTTCTTCGTACCGTACAGGGTTTTCGGCAGTTCATGGCCCTCGGGCAGGCTGTTAGCCCATACTCCCAGAAATGCTTCGAAGCAACCTCGGCTACAGCCGTACTCAGCCTTCACTTCCACCAGTTGCGAGATGGCATCCAGCACAGACAGCTTGGCACCCTCATAGAGAGGTTTCTTTGACGAGGCCAAGATTTCCAGGAAGGCCTTTGCGGTTTCCTCCGGCTCCTCCGGTTCATTCGCTGAATGTGACGGAGGTGTCGGCTGTGCAGCAAAGACATCATCTAGCATGTCTCTAACCCCATCGTCCTCATAACCAGCGACGCGTTGTCGTATCACATCCTCTCTACCATGGTCCCGCTGGGCAAAGTTTATCGGCATATTAAAGTTGGGCATAAATCCATGCGTGCGAAGGTGCTTAGTCATCGCACTCTTATCTCTGCGGATACATTTCTTACATATGGCACACGGGCATTCTGGCACCATACTCATTGGACTACGGAATGTCTCTTTCAAAAACACATCAGTTTTCTCGACCCACTCTGTTGTTACTTGATTCCGATGGAAAAACCCACTATACATCCACTGATTATCTGCCATCTCTGCTTTATTGGAACCCACACAACAAAATTAATGATTCATTTAAATTACCCACATCAATATTTTATTTTTTACAAGGTTGACATTTAATCCACCTACATCTCTAATAGGTAAAGATGGGTCCTAATCCCACCCGAGAATGTGTAGATTGAGTACGGTCCATGCTCTACCCCATTCCGAGACAAAATTTCGGCAGCACCTCCCCGCTGTTCTCCAAATACACGTCTCGGCAAAATGCCGAGAGAATGTGCATCCGGAGAACAACAGGGAGGCGCCGCCGAAATCCTGTCTCGGAACGGGGTAGAGCATGAACAGCGTACCCAATCTACACATCCTCGGGCTGTCCGTGGAAAGCGCTGGACAATCCGAAAGAGCTGCGGTGATAAATATGCAATTGAATGCATATTTATTGATGCAACCCTTTCGGACGGGAGACCTAGGTTACGCGACTTGATGTGAAAATTCAATCTAGTGACATGGAAAAAAAGTGGACGAGGTCATGGAATTGTTGCTCACCCTCCGATGTAGAGGATGTAGTCGATCAAAGGAGGGACGATCGTGGACAAAAACCTCCAACGTGGACGATCACTCCACGAAGATGGAACACCACAAATCCTGTTAATTCCACCGAGTGATAAAAATTTAGGTCATCACCTCACATTAAGCATTGGCACAACATTATGAATGAACATGAAACAACATGTCAAATTGTAAAAAAACAAACTCTAAACCCGTTCCTACTCCATTCCCTCTCTCCCCCATTTTTTCTCTCTTATAAAAAAACAAATGGAGCTCGTTCATACTCCATTATCTTCCCTCGCTCATCTCTTTACATGCACATATTGAAAAACTTGACCAATATCATCTATCCATATTGAGCAATATCTAAGTGTCCAAATTCACAAAATTGAGCAATATCCATCAATGCATCCATCTATCACAAACTTCACCATCAATCTGTACATGCATGCATATATCCATTCATCACATATCCATCTATGCAAAAAAAAAACAGTAACAAAATGCAAAAAAAATAAAAAAAATCTCACCTTGGCCGCGCCGGTGCAGCGGGCAGCAGGGAGGCCGGGGGGCAGCCGCCGGGGAAGGGTGGACGGGGCCGGCCGGGGCGCAGCAGGGCGTCGGCGGAGGGGCGCAGCAG
>NC_041393.1:750083000-750083930 GCF_002162155.2 Triticum dicoccoides | reverse complement strand
TGGCGTGGGTAGAGCGGCGGCGGGCGGCCGGCGGGGAGTGACGCGGGCGATGGGGAGCGGTGGCGGCGGCGCGGGTCGAGCTGGCGGCGGCGCGGGTCGAGCAGCGCTATCTGGGCGAATGAGTGGTTGACGGGCGAGCGGCTGAGGATAAGGGTGAGGTATGCCGACGGCTAAGCCGTCGGCATAGGTAGCGATGCCACGTGGCACCTATGCCGATGGCTTAGCCGTAGGCATAGTTATTTTTTTAAATTTTTTTAATGTTTTTAATAGCTTATATTTTTTTTTCTTTCTGTTTTTTATTTCATATAAATTTTTGATGTTTTTATAGTCATAAGTTATATTTTTTATATTTTTTTATCTATTATTATTTCATATGCATTTTTAATGTTTTCTTAACGCTGCTCGGCCCTCTCCTCTCCCGGAACCACACAGAGGGGAGGTGAAGGCGCCACGTGGCATTTTTTTTGCAACAACTTTTATACATGTTTAATATTTTTTTAAAATATTATTAACTGTCTTCAAATATATTTTTAGTGTATATTATTTTCATACGCATTGAAAAGTTTCGTTTACATATAAAATGAGGGACCGAGGCATCGTTTCCCCCCTCCAGGTGCCGGCGGCGGCGCCGTCCGTGACGGGGGCCACACCCCGGAGATGCGTGCCGCCTCTTCGGACATGCCACAACACCACCCCGCATGTATGAGGGCCTGGTATGACGCTTCGATGGCATTGCTACCCCCCCCAGGGCCCCCGTCCCGGCTAACCCTGTAGCGTTTGACCACGGGATCTAGCCTTTTGACTTTGCACGGACGGGCTTTGACCACTGGACCTCTCCACCCGGTTGTGTCGGGTCGGCCCAGAGGGACACCGGGGAGCAACATCCGGGCCAAACCTACAGCTACATCCACTCCGTGTAGACCCGACGTG
>NC_041393.1:750080060-750081805 GCF_002162155.2 Triticum dicoccoides | reverse complement strand
TTTGCAACCGCCTCAACACTTCCAGATTTGTGAGAGGCCGCCTACGCAAGATTTGACGGTATGCTAGCCCCCGGAGGCCGCCGGCCACAGTCGTAGACGTGCGAAGAGCAATCCGCGTAGAGGGAAGTGTTCAGATACTTCTCCATCACAAAAAATTATGAAAAATTACCATCAGTCCTATAGCACATGTGCCCACGTTGTGTAAAAAACTCATGATTTTATCGCGCTCCAAGTATTTAATAATATTCACGCTGCATCGTTACCGCAGAACGTCTACTACCGTTTCATTGCCGTCCGTGAGGGGGGCCACAACCCGGAGACGCGTGCCGCCTCTTCGGACATGCCACAACACCACCCCGCATGTATGAGGGCCCGGTACGACGCTCCGGTGGCATTGCTACCCCCCAGGGCCCCCGTCCCAGCTAACCCTATAGCGTTTGACCACGGGATCTAGCCCTTTTACTTTGCACGGACGGGCTTTGACCAGTGGACCTCTCCACCCGGTTGTGTTAGGTCGGCCCAGAGGGACACTTTGGAGCAACATCCGGGCCAAACCCACAGCTACATCCACTCCGTGTAGACCCGACGCGTCCGTTTCCCCCCTCCAGGTGCCGGCGGCGGCGGCGTCCGTGAGGGGGGGGCACACCCCGGAGACGCGTGCTGGGCGTTTGCAACCGCCTCAACACTTCCATATTTGTGAGAGGCCGTCTACGCAAGATTTGACGGTATGCTAACCCCCGGAGGCCGCCGGCCACAGTCGTAGACGTGCGAAGAGCAATCCGCGTAGAGGGAAGTGTTCAGATACTTCTCCATCACAAAAAATTATGAAAAATTACCATCAGTCCTATAGCACATGTGCCCACGTTGTGTAAAAAACTCATGATTTTATCGCGCTCCAAGTATTTAATAATATTCACGCTGCATCGTTACCGCAGAACGTCTACTACCGTTTCATTGCCGTCCGTGAGGGGGGCCATAACCCGGAGACGCGTGCCGCCTCTTCGGACATGCCACAACACCACCCCGCATGTATGAGCGCCCGGTACGACGCTCCGGTGGCATTGCTACCCCCCAGGGGCCCCGTCCCGGCTAACCCTGTAGCGTTTGTCCACGGGATCTAGCTCTTTTACTTTGCACGGACGGGCTTTGACCAGTGGACCTCTCCACCTGGTTGTGTTAGGTCGGCCCAGAGGAACACTTTGGAGCAACATCCGGGCCAAACCCACAGCTACATCCACTCCGTGTAGACCCGACGCGTCCGTTTCCCCCCTCCAGGTGCCGGCGGCGGCGGCGTCCGTGAGGGGGGGGGGAACACCCCGGAGACGCGTGCTGGGCGTTTGCAACCGCCTCAACACTTCCAGATTTGTGAGAGGCCGCCTACGCAAGATTTGACGGTATGCTAGCCCCCGGAGGCCGCCGGCCACAGTCGTAGACGTGCGAAGAGCAATCCGCGTAGAGGGAAGTGTTCAGATACTTCTCCATCACAAAAAATTATGAAAAATTACCATCAGTCCTATAGCACATGTGCCCACGTTGTGTAAAAAACTCATGATTTTATCGCGCTCCAAGTATTTAATAATATTCACGCTGCATCGTTACCGCAGAACGTCTACTACCGTTTCATTGCCGTCCGTGAGGGGGGCCACAACCCGGAGACGCGTGCCGCCTCTTCGGACATGCCACAACACCACCCCGCATGTATGAGGGCCCGGTACGACGCTCCGGTGGCATTGCTACCCCCCAGG
>NC_041393.1:750052583-750079099 GCF_002162155.2 Triticum dicoccoides | reverse complement strand
GATGCGGCAGTTTCCCCCCTCTAGGTGCCGGCGGCGGCGCCGTCCGTGAGGGGGGCCACGCACCGGAAACGTGTGCTGCCTCTTTGGACATGCCACAACACCACCGCGTATGTATGAGGTCGCGGTACGACGCTCCGGTGGCATTGCTACCCCCAGGACCCCCGTCCCGCCTAACCCTGGAGTGGTTGACCACGAGATCTAGCCCTTTGACTTTCCACGGACGGGCTTTGACCAGTGGACCTCTCCACCCGGTTGTGTCAGGTCGGCCCAGAGGGACACCGGGGAGCAACATCCGGGACAAACCCACAGCTAAATCCACTCCATGTAGACCCGACGTGTCTGTTTCCCCCCCTCCAGGTGCCGGCGCCACACCCCGGAGATGCGTGCCGCCTCTTCGGACATGCCATAACACCATCCGGTTGTGGTAGGTCATCCGATATATATAAACACTTGGAGCAAAGTCCCCTTCATATAGACCCGATGCGGCTGTTCCCCATTCCAGTTGCCGGCTGGCGGCGGCATCGTTCGTGAGGGGGGTCACAACGCTCTGTACAGAACCGAAAAATAATGTATGTATGCTTATTAACACATACTGTATGTAAGTTAGTTAAATAATAATAATAAAGAAAACAATGAAGAAAAAAAACTATATGTATGCTTATTAACACATACTATATGCTTATTAACATACTATATGCTTATTAACACATACTATATGTATGCTTATTAACACAATCTATATGTGTGCTTATTAACACAATCTATATGTATGCTTATTAACACATACTAGATGCTTAATAATAATAATACTATATGAAAAAAGAAAAAAAAAGAAAAAAAAAAACAATGCCGACGGCAAAGCCGTCGGCATAGGTGCGGCTAGGGCAGATGGACAACGCCGCGGATCGATGACGTGTCGGCTATGCCGACGGCTGCCATCGGCATAGCTCCTGGTCGGTGCGCTCTGGATCGGTGACGTGTCACCCGTATCTATGCCGACGGCCACCCGTCACGGCCGTCGGCATAGATTTGACGTCGTTAGCCGGCCGTGATGACAGTTGTCAGCGGGCCCGCATCTATGCCGACGGCCTATATATGCCGACGGCAGCTGTAGGCGTATTCTGGGATAAGCCGACGGCCTATATATGCCGACGGCTGCTGTCAGCGTAGATGCGGATAGCCCGACGGCCATTGTACGCCGACGGCCAGGAGCTAGCTGTCGGCATAGCTCGGACTAGGCCGACGATAGCCGTCGGCATATATTTGGCTGTCGGCGTAGAGCCCTGTTCCGGTAGTAATGTAATGCACACCATTGTAAAAAATCTTTATCTTTACCTTAATTTTAATAATAAAGCAAATTAGGTTTCTGTCGTACGTCGTCGGCGATTTTGCAAAGAAAGCCCCTCCGATTTCTAGAATTCAACCCGCAATCCCTTTTAAAGTAGGTATATGAGAAAACGTTTCGTTCTTACAAAAAGACCCTGTATTTTGAAGTATTCAACCCGCGGTCCTTTTTACATCGTAGCGGGGAGCGGCGTTGCGCTTGGGCGGTGCCTCATGCGGCGGCAGCGAGGCGGGAGGCGCGCGCGGAGGTAAAGGAGGAAGAAATGTAGTCGTCCGGGGGCGAGGAGGGCGCCGCATCAGGTGCGTGGCAGCAAGGCGAGAGGCGCACGGGGGAGATGAAAGAGGAGAAAATGAAGCGTTGGCCGGGGGCGAGGAGTTCGCCGGCGTCGAAGCCATCAACCACGGCAGTGCATATCTCGATTCCCCCCGCACTCGATCCCTTCATCCTCTGCACGCCGGAAGACGGCACGCCGCCGCTACTGCTCCTCACCTCGCCACTAGATCGGATTCGAGATCTAGAGGCCATAGGAGAGCCCTGCTGGAGATGTCTGGCCGTCACGCGGACAAGCCCCCTGCAGCGGATCCACATCCGGTGGCTGTGGTCTCAGTCGGCACACCGACGACGCGGCTGTCGGTGACGGGTGCGACAGATTGATGCCGCGGGGGCCTGAGGTCGCCGGGCGGCAGTGCCTATCCCCATCTCCTGCCACATGCGTTTTGGGCACCGACGAACGGGGCTAGCACCTCACTATGGTCACAGTTGTCTGAAAAAATTGGAGTGGAGGTCTGTAACTCAGCTCACCATAATTCAGGGCTCTGGATGCATCATCCGCATACACAATTTCTTGAGACATCTTGCCTTTTCCCGATCTTTTAGTCTGTTTCCATCCGTCGGAAGAACTGGACTGATGCTCCTTTATCTTTCTCACAATTTTCATTTCTTGATTTGCATTATTAAAGCTTGATTCAACGGTCGAGCCCAAAATTTTGCTTGGAACGATTCAACAAGACCTATGCAAGTGTGTTTCCAAACTTGGTGCGTGATGTTTGTGCAATTTTGGTTATTCTTTTGTACAGATTTCAATCTGATGTTCTGCACATTGATGTGTGTGTATCTGTGTTTGCGCAGCCAGGTTGTTCATGGGAGCCATCGGCGGGTTGATCAGCCTCTCCAGCCCATGTCCATGAGGTTGTTGGCTCCATCCTCCTCTGCTCCAATCACCGGCTTGGACCAGGAGCATCTTCTACGTTGAAAGCAAAGACAATCAAACACCTGGACCATCTTGTACGCGGTAAGAAAAATGATTTATTCATCAAAATCAATGGTGGGTAGCAAGTAGCTCGAAGTAGATAACAAATTTGGACACTTTTGCCTGTTCTCACTACCTGTTAATGTATCAGGATGTGTGGCTTAACTTACATGGACTAACTGCGCTCATGGAATAGTTGGGTTCATGTTGCATTGTTGTTATTCAACCTTCTTTAGAAACCTAAACAATAGACTCTTTCTAAAATTGTTGTTCAAGTAACATGTTTAACTTACATGGGAGCCAATTCAAATGGTTTCAGTACAGCTGTATAATCAGCTGCTAGAAAAGGAAATTACATTCCATGTAGCCATCAGGTTCAGGAAAGGATAGTTCACTTTGAAATCGGCTGATACAGACATAGTATTTTCACTCTGTTCAAATGGCATACCGAGGAATTCCTGATGATTTAAATTTAATAGTTTAACACAAACCCGGTCTAGCATCAAACAATAATCATCATTATTATGGATACAAGAAAGTATAGATATTTTCTTAGGCAGTATATGAGCATTATTAGCCTGTGATTGTGGCCAAGCATAAACTGGCACAGTGACATCTTTCAACAATTTCCCAAATTAGTTCAAGTACCGTGTTGCAGCACTGTACCTTTTTATAGGAACCGAGTCACGCATAAAAGGGCTGAATTTTCTGGCACATAGTCCTTTCTTTGTACAAATAACCACATGTAAAACCTATTTTAGTTGCTATTGGAAAAGCTGTTGCTTTTGAACCTTCCATGTCAAGAAACTATAAATATTTTTATGTTGCTTTACCCTGGCTCCCACATTAGACTGTTGCTCTCATGTTTGTTCTCCAGGTTGGGAATAGCAAGAAGATACTTATTCTCCATGGTACAAAGACTTACACAGTTTTGAACTTCGTGTTGTAGTTAACAATTTTTTAGATGTTTGCTGTAATTAACCTTGGCTTCAACTTGATATGATACTCCATTTGAGATGCATTGCATATCGATGTTGATAATCTTATTAGCATACAATAAGATGCTCGCGTTAGATTTAAAAAAACTAAAATACGATGCTCACTATGATTTGTTTTGCGGGTGAAATTCCATGTATGTGGGAAGGATAGACAAGGCAAGAAACCAAGAAAGAGGGTGAGAGCCCACATAGGGGTGTCATGTTTGATGCACATGTTGATGATGTGGAATAATTTGTTATTTTCAGTATCGCACGTGTATTGGACATCATGAAACAATATGTATCACGTTGCAACACATGGTTTAAATTTAATTTGTGGCTCTAATGATTCAGGTTTGTCTCAAGGTGCTCGTGGTAAACTCACCAGTGAGAACTGGTAAAAGATGAAAACTGCATCCATTTATATTATGTTCTGTTGAATAATATAACAATTTATCTATCTCTTTTAGGGTGGTGTGCTACCTTATTTGTCAGAAGATTTCTAAGCACATCAATTGTGCTCTTTGACAAGTCCCGAACAACCAGGTATACATATACATCTTGATTAGGCCGCCTAATCAAGAGAGCAAACTTTCGTAATATTCCTGCAGTTTTCTCAAGTATGAGCTAATCAATGTTATATGTCTTTGGGGATGTTTATCTATTTATTTTGGTGTCTGCATATATGACAGGTCTTGGATGTTAGGTTATGCTTAACAAATGTTATTCTGCTTGGGAACATAGAACTGGGCTATTGAGACTTGCTTCCAATGGTCATGCCTTAGATCATGAGAAAAGTGCCACCGGCTACAACACAAATGACATCAGTTTTTTTTATGTTATAGATCATCAGTTATATATATGAAATTGTAGTCTGCCTTGAGCATCATACTGTAAAGAAGATTGGGTTGATTTCTAAAATATACAACGATATAGCAGGTGTGTAGGATTACAAATAGACTTTGAATTGGTGCTATGCCATTGTCCCTTGGATACTTTGGCTCCCTTCCTAAGTTAAGGCAAAAAATGTATGCTTCTTTCTCTTTTTCGTCTTGTCCATATTTTCTACTGAAGATCAGTAGAAGAAACAACATTGTTGAAGATTCGGTATAAAAAAATCAGGTCATCTCTAGCGGAGCGCCGCGCCGCCGCCTCCGCCAAGGCGATGGCCGGGGCGCTGACTCGCACAGCATAGAGCTAGATCGAGTGGTAGATGTTGGTGGTCCTGCAGAGGTGAAGAAGTCTCTGCACCAAATACACCAGCGCCGCTTGATGCCGATTGGTAGCGTCAGCCTCGGGGATTAAGAAGAAATGGGGCGCTCTGCTTTCAGATTGGCATCAAGCTTGACGATGTGGTGACCTGCTAGGATGGGTGTCCTTTATCTCTCTTCCTTGCATCTCATGCTTGGATTTGGGTGTTGTTCTGGAGTGACTAATGAGTGTTGCTGGAATATTAGAAAAAGTGTCCTGGAGCGACTAATGTGTGTTTGTTTTGGTGCAGAGACCTCTTCTGCTCTGCATCTCTCTGGAGCGACTTTTTGGTGCAGAGACTTGTCCAGAGCTGAGGTAGATCACCGAGGGAAGATCCATAGCCAGGAGGGGCGCTGGGGGCCTTAACTCCTTGGCTGCTTTTGCTATTGATTTGGAGAAGTCAAGATCAATGCTGAGAACACTGGGTGACGTTCCGGGGGTGGGCGGCTGCTTCTTTTTCGGTGTTGCTGCATGCTGGATGTTCTGAGAGACAGAGAATTAGAAGCTGGTAGATGCACTTTCTTTTTTTGACAGGAAGCTGGAGTAGATGCATGTTCTCTCTCCGTGAAGAGGTCGTGAATAAATGAAGAGAACAAACTTAAATTAGTGTTTGTTTTGTGTTGTCCCCGTATGCATCAGAAATAAAATAGTATTTGCATTTATGCTTATGTTGGACCGAACCGGTTAAAACAATTACGCAGGGAACTCTATGCGTAAAAACTATTTATATTCTCCGACACACTCATTTTATACGTAATCATTCTTTACTATGTAGTTGTCTTCAATTTTCATCTTCCTTAATCCATATCATGAATATGCATATTTGGTCGACTTGCTTCTGTCCAACTCCACTACGTTGGATGCCGTGGAGGCCTTCGTGCAAGAGGTGGAGATGAACCCTCTTTCAACTCCTATTCGTGCTCGACGGTCAATCGCATTCATCATTGAGATAGAGGTCAGTGTTGTGGATGATTGTGGCCATCGCTGACACCATTTTTGACATTTTCACCGGTAAGAACCCAATCTCGCTTGCTCTGTCAATCGCATAACCTGATGGTGTGTCGAGATCATGGTTTCTACTCTGAAATATAATGTTTCTTTCGTGGCGACGATGGCAAAGAGGAGAAGCGGCAATATAGATGGATAGCTCGGGACATGTAAGGATTTGTAAGGATTTGTTTATCCCGTTGCAACGCACGGGCACATGTGTGCTAGTATAAAACAAAAATAAATATAAAACTTCATGAAATGTAAAACAAAACTGGACTATATATATATAGTTGAACCGAGAACCTTTTGAACATGCACCAAAATTGCGTGCTGTTTTTAGTTAGAAGGAGAAACAAAAGTTGCGTATGTACAGAAAATGTTCCTGTATAGATAAATGTCTCCTTGGTTTGAAACTCCAAGGAAAAACAATCTGCCAAATTATAAGCTGAAGCTTGCAATCCTACTTCCATGTAAGTGCGTCCCTTTTTATCGCCTTTCTTGAAACGTAGATGGGAGAACTGAGTGCTATTGGACATCAAAAGCCCATGCCCAAGGTGGAATTAGTACCATCTAAGCTAGTGTTTCTGTGGTACTGACGACAATTTCAATTGTTGTGAGGAAAGTTAATATATTGTTAATGGCTAATTGTCTTTCTTTTATGCTACAACACCAGGTATATATGTCTGGGTTGCAGTAGTCTTTGGGTCACAAACATCATTTTATAATCTCGAGATGCTAAATAACGTTGACTTTCCCACAAAAAAAATGTTGATTGAGCTGCAGCATGCCTGTATACTGCATCAAGTACAGAGGAGAACTTTCTCCCAAAGCTGGCACTTTTGGCGAGATGGGCAGACAGCCACACTGCAAATGTAAGTGAACCCCCTCAGTTTTTTCCTAGGAAATATACAACTAATGTCATGCCCGTATACAATATGAACGAACCTGTACGTTCGTTGATCATGGTGCACACCTGTTGTGACCTTTACTGAAGCGTCATTATCCTGGCGTCTGACACCTTTTCCTGCAAGTAGTGAACAGCTGATATAGAAGATCAAGAAACAAAATTTACACCATGTTGGATATACTATAAAATAACTATTTCTTCACACAGGATCTAGCATCCAATAACTTGGGAGGGTTTCAAAGTAGGAGACAATGCTCAGATTCATATCCTTTCTTTTCCGAGGGAAACGTGGAGAGGCAAAGGTGAGTACGACTCGCAGACCGTAACAAAACATATAAAAATCATGAATTTAGAACATGTTTTTAGGACAAAACTGCTGAAAGCCATTGCTTGACACCTTCAATTCGAAGCAAGACTAAAAAGTTGTGATTTTAGGAGAGAAGAATAGGCAGTAGTCTGAGGTCTAATGCATGTATTGCAGCGTACTGCATGCAATGTTCAATAATAGTGGCTGTAGAAAAGTTGAACCTGACTGGTCAAATGTGAGCGTGAACTGGTATTGTTAAATTCCTCCTCCTTTTATGGCATACTTACACACGAAGATTAGCTCAAGTGAACATCTGTTTTCGTTGAAGCTGAAATAACCATAAAAAATACCGTACCAAAACCATTGTTTGCGCTAATACTTGTTGGCATTGTACTATTGCTCTAATATGGATGATCGTGATTAACACATATATATCAAGATTACTAACTACTGCTCTATGGCATCAATCAACAATGGTCGAGTGCTAACATACCTGATTGGGAAACCATGTTAACGTTGTTCTAGTACTGATTATCGTGATTAACACATGTATATCAAGATTACCGACTACTGCTCCGGAAACCATGGATGGAAGCTGCCGGTGTTGCCATCAATCAGCAGTGGTTGAGTTCTCACGTACCTGAACGGAGAGAGGAGAATACATAAGTACATATCGCTGCATCCGAGTTGAGGGCAGAGTACTGTTGTCCCATGCCACAAGAGATGTCTGGCTTGCTCAGATATTGATCACTGCTACCGGCAAGAGTTGCCCCCTTGCACCGGCCCAGCATGAATCAATCTGAAAGGTAGGCAAGCATGGCGGCCAATACGATCATCCCCGCCAGATTGGTAGTTTGAGGGACGATGCGCTGCATGTGGGAAACAGGAGCTCGATCAGGTAGGGCAGCGGCATGGAAATTCAAGAGAAAGAGCAATCGGGAGTGAGATTGAGAAGATGGAAACAGATGGCATGGAAATCGTAAGACAAAGAGCAGTCGGGAGAGAGATTGATAGGTCTCGCCAAACCCGGATGCATGATGCTTCCTTGCGCAGGATGAGGGGTTGGGCTTCCCTTGTTATTTTTAAGTTTGGGTGTGTTCCTTTGATTACGGACAGACCAGAGGCGTGTGTGTATAGGTTAAACACGATACATTTTTTTTTGAAAGGCCAAACACCTTTAACGTAAGGATTAACATGGAACCTCCTTTGGTGCCTCCGATTAGTCGGGTAATTACTGGGGATTACGTGAACGAAGGATAGGTTAGGTGTCCATGAGATTTTCTTTCTTTCTGGGAGAGATTCAAGTGAGATCTGTACCGTAATAATTTGGTCCCACTAGATTAACGGCTCCTAATTACTGATTAACGTAGGAATTTCTAGGAAGTCTGTAATTAGTATAGGTATAGAAAGGCCAAACACCTTTAACGTAAGGATTAACATGGAACCTCCTTTGGTGCCTCCGATTAGTCGGGTAATTACTGGGGATTACGTGAACGAAGGATAGGTTAGGTGTCCATGAGATTTTCTTTCTTTCTGGGAGAGATTCAAGTGAGATCTGTACCGTAATAATTTGGTCCCACCAGATTAACGGCTCCTAATTACTGATTAACGTAAGAATTTCTAGGAAGTCTGTAATTAGTATAGGTATAGATAGATGACTGCATGCATCATCCAGATGCAGAGGCCGGGGGTCCTCCTCCTTTTCTAAAAAAATAATTTCTAGATCATTAACAAAAAATAATGACATTTAATTTGAGCAATAGCGGATGTTATTGTGGTACCGCTATTGCGGACGCAATAGCAGATGCTATGTCTGCTATTTGAAACTATGCTCCTACATTCCTTGTTTATAATGGATTTTTTATTGGCTCATAATATGGCAAAAACAAAATACTGCGGCCTAACTTCTTATTATTAAAAAAATAATGTCGCATTAAGAGAATATAAACACTGTGAACAAACACTTGGCTTTTGTAAGATAAGGATGCATACAACAAAAAACAACACACACATTTTCCTCCTAAAAAGGAAGTTACATGTTTTCATGTGCGCCCAGCGGGCAGAGAGGCCCTTCGCGCCATCTGTCTTGCGGTGGCGCCATGGGGGCTCTCCGAAACGATACGAGTTGTATGATTGGCCCGGACGACCCGGCTGAGTGGTCCATGATGGGTGGACCACGGGAACACGCCCCAGGCCACTATCACTGCGTCGCGGCCAACATGTCCGCAAGAGCCCATTGCGTTGTGTTGCATGCGACGACCAAGCCAGACCCACCAGTCGGCGTGTGATGGGATCACCTATTACTGGTTGGGTCAAGTACCTGACATCTATGGCCCACCCGGGGTCCCACACCATCATTGATAGGTCCCTGGACCACTGGCGCATTCGGATGCGCATGACAAGAAATCCACTTGGATACACCAAAGACACTTGGATATTTTCCCTCCAGTCGGCCCAGCCAGCAGCACTCGAACAGAGGAGGCGCAAGGACAACGTGGGAACTACAATGGTCGGGTAGTCCTAAGTAGCACTTCAAGTGTAGTCATGGCTACTGTTACCTGTAACTGTTCGTAGTTGTGGTTATTAACACCTGTAACTGCCATAGTTATAGTCATTAATTCACCCTTGTAACATGGGAGTAAAAGGGCCGCGACACAGTCTATATAAGCCGCCATCCTCCTCCATGGCAAGGGTTCAACATCCATTGTAATCACACACCCCAAGAAAAAACAAGCCTCGGGGCATGAGACATATGAAGGAAATATGCCCTAGAGGCAATAATAAAGTATTTATTTATTTCCTCATATCATGATAAATTTTTATTATTCATGCTAGAATTGTATTAACCGGAAACATGATACATGTGTGAATACATAGACAAACATAAAGTCACTAGTATGCCTCTACTTGACTAGCTCATTAATCAAATATGGTTATGTTTCCTAACCATAGACATGTGTTGTCATTTGATTAATGGGATCACATCATTAGGATAATGATGTGATTGACATGACCCATTCCGTTAGCCTAGCACTTGATCGTTTAGTATATTGCTATTGCTTTCTTCATGACTTATACAAAGTTCCTGCAACTATGAGATTGTGCAACTCCGGTTTACCGGAAGAACACTTTGTGTGCTACCAAACGTCACAACGTAACTGGGTGATTATAAAGGTACTCTACAGGTGTTTCCGAAGGTACATGTTGAGTTGGCATAATTCGAGATTAGGTTTTGTCACTCCGATTGGCGGAGAGGTGTCTCTGGGCCCTCTCGGTAATACTCATCACCTAAGCCTTGCAAGCATTGTAACTAATGAGTTAGTTATAAGATGATGTGTTACAGAACGAGTAAAGAGACTTGCCGGTAACGAGATTGAACTAGGTATTGGATACCGACGAGCAAATCTCGGGCAAGTAACATACCGATGACAAAGGGAACAACGTATGTTGTTATGCGGTTTGACCGATAAAGATCTTCATAGAATATGTAGGAACCAATATGGGCATCCAGGTCCCGCTATTGTTTATTGACCGAGAATGGTTCTAGGTCATGTCTACATAGTTCTCGAACCCGTAGGGTCCGCACGCTTAACGTTATGATGACAATTTTATTATGAGTTTATAAGTTTTGATGTACCAAAGTTTGTTCGGAGTCCCGAATGTGATCACGGACATGACGAGGAGTCTCGAAATGGTCGAGACATAAAGATTGATATATTGGAAGCCTATGTTTGGACATAGGAAAGGTTCCGGGTGAAATCGGGATTTTACCGGAACACCGGGGGGTTACCGGAACCCTCCCGGGGGTTAATGGGCCTTAGTGGCCCATGAGGGAGAAGAGGAGGGCCGGCCAGGGCAGGCCGCGCGCCCCCTCCCCCCCTAGTCCGAATAGGACAAGGAAGGGGGGGGCGGTGCCCCCCTTTCCTCTTTCCCCTCCCCTCTTTCCTTCTCCACCAAGGCAAGAGGGGGGAGTCCTACTCCCGGTGGGAGTAGGACTCCTCCAGGCGCACCCCAAGGGGGCCAGCCGCACCTCCCCCTCCCTCCTTTATATACGGGGGCAGGGGGGCACCCCATGACACACAAGTTGATCTACGGATCGTTCCTTAGCCGTGTGCGGTGCCCCCTCCACCATATTCTACCTCGGTCATATCGTCGCGGAGTTTAGGCGAAGCCCTGCGCCGGTAGAACATCATCATCATCACCACGCCGTCGTGCCGACGGAACTCTTCCTCGAAGGTTTGCTGGATCGGAGCCCGGGGATCGTCATCGAGCTGAACGTGTGCTGAACTCGGAGGTGCCGTACGTTCGGTGCTTGGATCGGTCGGATCGTGAAGACGTACGACTACATCAACCACGTTGTCATAACGCTTCCGCTTACGGTCTACGAGGGTACGTGGACGAACACTCTCCCCTCTCGTTGCTATGCCATCACCATGATCTCGCATGTGCGTAGGAAATTTTTTGAAATTACTGCGTTCCCCAACAGTGGCATCAGAGCCTGGTTTTATGCGTAGATGTCATATGCACGAGTAGAACACAAGTGAGTTGTGGGCGATATAAGTCATACTGCTTACCAGCATGTCATACTTTGGTTCGGCGGTATTGTGAGATGAAGCGGCCCGGACCGACATTACGCGTACGCTTACGCGAGACTGGTTTCACCGCTACGAGCACTCGTTGCTTAAAGGTGACCGGCGGGTGTCTGTCTCTCTCACTTTAGCTGAATCGAGTGTGGCTACGCCCGGTCCTTGCGAAGGTTAAAACAACACCAACTTGACAAACTATCGTTGTGGTTTTTGATGCGTGGGTAAGAACGGTTCTTGCTAAGCCCGTAGCAGCCACGTAAAACTTGCAACAACAAAGTAGAGGACGTCTAACTTGTTTTTGCAGGGCGTGTTGTGATGTGATATGGTCAAGACGTGATGCTATATTTTATTGTATGAGATGATCATGTTTTGTAACCGAAGTTATCGGCAACTGGCAGGAGCCATATGGTTGTCGCTTTATTGTATGAAATGCAAACGCCCTGTAATTGCTTTACTTTATCACTAAGCGGTAGCGATAGTCGTAGAAGCAATAGATGGCGTAACGACAACGATGCTACGATGGAGATCAAGGTGTCGCGCCGGTGACGATGGTGATCACGACGGTGCTTCGGAGATGGAGATCGCAAGCACAAGATGATGATGGCCATATCGTATCACTTATATTGATTGCATATGATGTTTATCCTTTATGCATCTTATCTTGCTTTGATTGACGGTAGCATTTTAAGATGATCTATCACTAAAATTATCAAGAAGTGTTCTCCCTGAGTATGCACCGTTGCCAAAGTTCGTCGTGCCCAGACACCACGTGATGATCGGGTGTGATAAGCTCTACGTCCATCTACAACGGGTGCAAGACAGTTTTGCACACGCGGAATACTCAGGTTAAACTTGACGAGCCTAGCATATGCAGATATGGCCTCGGAACACGGAGACCGAAAGGTCGAGCGTGAATCATATAGTAGATATGATCAACATAGTGATGTTCACCATTGAAAACTACTCCATCTCACGTGATGATCGGTTATGGTTTAGTTGATTTGGATCACGTGATCACTTAGATGACTAGAGAGATGTCTGTCTAAGTGGGAGTTCTTAAGTAATATGATTAATTGAACCTAAATTTATCATGAACTTAGTACCTGATAGTATTTTGCTTGTCTATGTTTGTTTGTAGATAGATGGCTCGTGCTGTTGTTCCGTTGAATTTTAATGCGTTCCTTGAGAAAGCAAAGTTGAAAGATGATGGTAGCAATTACACAGACTGGGTCCGTAACCTGAGGATTATCCTCATTGCTGCACAGAAAAGTTACGTCCTGGAAGCACCGCTGGGTGCCAGGCCTGCTGCTAATGCAACTGACGACGTTAAGAATGTTTGGCAGAGCAAAGCTGATGACTACTCTATAGTTCAGTGTGCCATGCTTTACGGCTTAGAACCGGGTCTTCAACGACGTTTTGAACGTCATGGAGCATATGAGATGTTCCAGGAGTTGAAGTTAATATTTCAAGCAAATGCCCGGATTGAGAGATATGAAGTCTCCAATAAGTTCTACAGCTGCAAGATGGAGGAGAATAGTTCTGTTAGTGAGTATATACTCAAAATGTTTGGGGTATAATAATAACTTGATTCAACTGGGAGTTAATCTTCCGGATGATAGCGTCATTGACAGAATTCTCCAATCATTGCCACCAAGCTACAAGAACTTTGTGATGAACTATAATATGCAAGGGATGAACAAGACTATTCCCGAGCTCTTCGCAATGCTAAAAGCTGCGGAGGTAGAAATCAAGAAGGAGCATCAAGTGTTGATGGTCAACAAGACCACTAGTTTCAAGAAAAAGGGCAAAGGGAAGAAGAAGGGGAACTTCAAGAAGAACAGCAAGCAAGTTGCTGCTCAAGAGAAGAAACCCAAGTCTGGACCTAAGCCTGAAACTGAGTGCTTCTACTGCAAGCAGACTGGTCACTGGAAGCGGAACTGCCCCAAGTATTTGGCGGATAAGAAGGATGGCAAAGTGAACAAAGGTATATGTGATATACATGTTATTGATGTGTACCTAACTAGAGCTCGTAGTAGCACCTGGGTATTTGATACTGGTTCTGTTGCTAATATTTGCAACTCGAAACAGGGACTACGGAATAAGTGAGCACTGGCCAAGGACGAGGTGACGATGCGCGTGGGAAACGGTTCCAAAGTCGATGTGATCGCGGTCGGCACGCTACCTCTACATCTACCTTCGGGATTAGTTTTAGACCTGAATAATTGTTATTTGGTGCCAGCGTTGAGCATGAACATTATATCTGGATCTTGTTTGATGCGAGACGGTTATTCATTTAAATCAGAGAATAATGGTTGTTCTATTTATATGAGTAATATCTTTTATGGTCATGCACCCTTGAAGAGTGGTCCATTTTTATTAAATCTTCATAGTAGTGATACACATATTCATAGTGTTGAAACCAAAAGATGCAGAGTTAATAATGATAGTGCAACTTATTTGTGGCACTACCGTTTGGGTCATATCGGTGTAAAGCGCATGAAAAAACTCCATACTGATGGACTTTTGGAATCACTTGATTATGAATCACTTGGTACTTGCGAACCGTGCCTTATGGGCAAGATGACTAAAACGCCGTTCTCCGGAACTATGGAGCGAGCAACTGATTTGTTGGAAATCATACATACTGATGTTTGTGGCCCAATGAATGTTGAGGCTCGCAGCGGGTATCGTTATTTTCTCACCTTCACAGATGATTTGAGCAGATATGGGTATATCTACTTGATGAAACACAAGTCTGAAACATTTGAAAAGTTCAAAGAATTTCAGAGTGAAGTGGAAAATCATCGTAACAAGAAAATAAAGTTTCTACGATCTGATCGTGGAGGAGAATATTTGAGTTATGAGTTTGGCCTACACTTGAAACAATGTGGAATAGTTTCGCAACTCACGCCACCTGGAACACCACAATGAAATGGTGTGTCCGAACGTCGTAATCGTACTTTACTAGATATGGTGCGATCTATGATGTCTCTTACTGATTTACTGCTATCATTTTGGGGTTATGCTTTAGAGACGGCCGCATTCACGTTAAATAGGGCACCATCAAAATCCGTTGAGACGACGCCTTATAAACTGTGGTTTGGCAAGAAACCAAAGGTGTCGTTTCTTAAAGTTTGGGGCTGCGATGCTTATGTGAAGAAACTTTAACCAGATAAGCTCGAACCTAAATCGGAGAAATGTGTCTTCATAGGATACCCAAAAGAGACTATTGGGTACACCTTCTATCACAGATCTGAAGGCAAGACATTCGTTGTTAAGAATGGATCCTTTCTAGAGAAGGAGTTTCTCTCGAAAGAAGTGAGTGGGAGGAAAGCAGAACTTGATGAGATAATTGTATCTACTCCCTTATTGGAAAGTAGTTCATCACGAGAACCGGTTCCTGTGACAACTACACCAATTAGTGAGGAAGCTAATGATAATGATCATGAAACTTCAGATCAAGTTTCTACTGAACCTCGTAGGTCTACCAGAGTAAGATCCGCACCAGAGTGGTACGGTAATCATATTCTGGAAGTCATGTTACTTGACCATGATGAACCTACGAACTATGAGGAAGCGATGATGAGCCCGGATTCCGCAAAATGGCTAGAAGCCATGAAATCTGAGATGGGATCCATGTATGAAAACAAAGTATGGACTTTGGTTGACTTGCCCGATGATCGGCAAGCCATTGAGAATAAATGGATCTTTAAGAAGAAGACTGACGCTGATGGTAATATAACTGTCTATAAAGCTCGACTTGTTGCAAAAGGTTTTCGACAAGTTCAAGGGGTTGACTACGATGAGACTTTCTCACCCGTAGCGATGCTTAAGTCCGTCCGAATCATGTTAGCTATTGCTGCATTTCATGATTATGAAATTTGGCAAATGGATGTCAAGACTGCATTCTTGAATGGATTTCTAGAAGAAGAGTTGTATATGATGCAGCCGGAAGGTTTTGTTGATCCAAAAGATGCTGACAAAGTGTGCAAGCTCCAGCGTTCCATTTATGGACTGGTGCAAGCATCTCGGAGTTGGAATAAACGCTTTGATAGTGTGATCAAAGCATATGGTTTTATACAGACTTTTGGAGAAGCCTATATTTACAAGAAAGTGAGTGGGAGCTCTGTAGCATTTCTAATTTTATATGTAGATGACATATTATTAATTGGAAATGATATAGAATTTCTGGATAGCATAAAAGGATACTTGAATAAAAGTTTTTCAATGAAAGACCTCGGTGAAGCTGCTTACATATTGGGCATCAAGATCTATAGAGATAGATCAAGACGCTTAATAGGACTTTCACAAAGCACATACCTTGACAAAATTTTGAAAAAATTCAAAATGGATCAGGCAAAGAAAGGATTCTTGCCTGTGCTACAAGGTGTGAAGTTGAGTCAAACTCAATGCCCGACCACAGCAGAAGATAGAGAGAAAATGAAAAATGTTCCCTATGCTTCAGCCATAGGCTCTATCATGTATGCAATGCTGTGTACCAGACCTGACGTATGCTTAGCAATAAGCTTGGCAGGAAGGTACCAAAGTAATCTAGGAGTGGATCACTGGACAGCGGTCAAGAACATCCTGAAATACCTGAAAAGGACTAAGGATATGTTTCTCGTATATGGAGGTGACAAAGAGCTAGTCGTAAACGGTTACGTCGGTGCAAGCTTTGACACTGATCTGAACGATTCTAAATCGCAAACCGGATACGTGTTTTTATTAAACGGTGGAGCTGTAAGTTGGTGCAGTTCTAAACAAAGCGTCGTAGCGGGATCTACATGTGAAGCGGAGTACATAGCTGCTTCGGAAGCAGCAAATGAAGGAGTCTGGATGAAGGAGTTCATTTCCGATCTAGGTGTCATACCTAGTGCATCGGGACCAATGAAGATCTTCTGTGACAATACTGGTGCAATTGCCTTGGCAAAGGAATCCAGATTTCACAAGAGGACCAAGCACATCAAGAGACGCTTCAATTCCATTCGGGACCAAGTCCAAGTGGGAGACATAGAGATTTGCAAGATACATACGGATCTGAATGTTGCAGACCCGTTGACTAAGCCTCTCTCACGAGCAAAACATGATCAACACCAAGACTCCATGGGTGTTAGAATCATTACTATGTAATCTAGATTATTGACTCTAGTGCAAGTGGGAGACTGAAGGAAATATGCCCTAGAGGCAATAATAAAGTTATTATTTATTTCCTCATATCATGATAAATGTTTATTATTCATGCTAGAATTGTATTAACCGGAAACATGATACATGTGTGAATACATAGACAAACATAAAGTCACTAGTATGCCTCTACTTGACTAGCTCATTAATCAAAGATGGTTATGTTTCCTAACCATAGACATGTGTTGTCATTTGATTAATGGGATCACATCATTAGGATAATGATGTGATTGACATGAACCATTCCGTTAGCCTAGCACTTGATCGTTTAGTATATTGCTATTGCTTTCTTCATGACTTATACAAAGTTCCTTCAACTATGAGATTGTGCAACTCCCGTTTATCGGAAGAACACTTTGTGTGCTACCAAACGTCACAACGTAACTGGGTGATTATAAAGGTGCTCTACAGGTGTTTCCGAAGGTACATGTTGAGTTGGCATAATTCGAGATTAGGTTTTGTCACTCCGATTGGCGGAGAGGTATCTCTGGGCCCTCTCGGTAATACTCATCACCTAAGCCTTGCAAGCATTGTAACTAATGAGTTAGTTATAAGATGATGTGTTACAGAACGAGTAAAGAGACGTGCCGGTAACGAGATTGAACTAGGTATTGGATACCGACGATCAAATCTCGGGCAAGTAACATACCGATGACAAAGGGAACAACGTATGTTGTTATGCGGTTTGACCGATAAAGATCTTCGTAGAATATGTAGGAACCAATATGGGCATCCAGGTCCCGCTATTGGTTATTGACCGAGAATGGTTCTAGGTCATGTCTACATAGTTCTCGAACCCGTAGGGTCCGCACGCTTAACGTTATGATGACAGTTTTATTATGAGTTTATAAGTTTTGATGTACCGAAGTTTGTTCGGAGTCCCGGATGTGATCACGGATATGACGAGGAGTCTCGAAATGGTCGAGACATAAAGATTGATATATTGGAAGCCTATGTTTGGACATCGGAAAGGTTCCGGGTGAAATCAGGATTTTACCGGAACACCGGGGGGTTACCGGCACCCTCCCGGGGGTTAATGGGCCTTAGTGGGCCATGAGGGAGAAGATGAGGGCCGGCCAGGGCAGGCTGCACGCCCCCTCCCCCCTAGTCCGAATAGGACAAGGAGGGGGGGGGGGCGGCGCCCCCCTTTCCTCTTTCCCCTCCCCCCTTTCCTTCTCCACCAAGGCAAGAGGGGGGAGTCCTACTCCCGGTGGGAGTAGGACTCCTCCAGGCGCACCCCAAGGGGGCCTGCCGCACCTCCCCCTCCCTCCTTTATATACGGGGGCAGGGGGGCACCCCATGACACACAAGTTGATCTACGGATCGTTCCTTAGCCGTGTGCGGTGCCCCCCTCCACCATATTCCACCTCGGTCATATCGTCGTGGAGTTTAGGCGAAGCCCTACGCCGGTAGAACATCATCATCGTCACCACGCCGTCGTGCTGACGGAACTCTTCCCCGAAGCTTTGCTGGATCGGAGCCCGGGGATCGTCATCGAGCTGAATGTGTGCTAAATTCGGAGGTGCCGTACGTTCGGTGCTTGGATCGGTCGGATCGTGAAGACGTACGACTACATCAACCGCGTTGTCATAACGCTTCCGCTTACGGTCTACGAGGGTACGTGGACGAACACTCTCCCCTCTCGTTGCTATGCCATCACCATGATCTCGCGTGTGCGTAGGAAATTGTTTGAAATTACTACGTTCCCCAACAACATAGAGCTGTTACCTTCTCTGAGAGGGGCCCAAACTCACAAAAACCAAGTGCCACACATGTGTTGTAGCTAGGCTCTGCACCTTATTCATACCCCTAGTACTCATTGTCAGGATCGTTGCCTCGATAGTTGGCGCCCATCATGGGGCTGCGCGTCTAGCGATTGTCGGTCATAGGTGGAATTCATCATCGTCATCATCATGATTCTTGGCGGTGAGGTCCGTTTCGGAGCGCTCAACTTCGTCACCAACAATTTGGCATGGCTCCAGCAAGCCCCAATGGACGTGGAGCCGCTGCCCAGCTGAGGCGCGTGATACGTCTCCAACATATCTATAATTTATGAAGTATCCATGCCATGTTTATAATAATTTTATATGGTTTTGGTATAATTTGAATGGAACTAACCCTGATTGACGTTGTTTTTAGCAGAACTACCATGGGGTTATTTTTTGTGCAGAAATAGAAGTTCTCGGAATGGGCTAAAAATTTACGGTGATTTTTATGGACCAAAAGAAAACTCCAAAGCTTCGTAGAAGGACCAAGAGAGCCATGAAGACGTGACAAGCCTGGTAGGCACGCCCTAGGGATTGGGAGGGTCTACCAAGCTTGTCACTCCCTTGTGGGCCCCCTTGATATGAAACCAACGCCAAAAATTCATATAAATATAGAAACTCCAGAAAGAAACCTAGAACTTCTGCTCCACCAAAATTCCCTCCTTTGGCGGTGGTACGTCTCCGTTGAAGAGGTGTGGAGGCACAATGCTCCCTAAGAAGTCACTAGGACCACATTATTCTCCTCACGCCATCCCACAATGCAAGATGTCGTGATTCCACTAGCGGTGCCCTTGAAGGCAGCAACTGGAACCTTTACAAACAAGGTTGGGGCTATCGCCACAACTTAATTGGAGGCTCCCTACACCACCACGGAGCTTCACCTCAGTGGAATGTGGCTCCAAGGTGACCTCTTCCATCAAGAGTGCCCAAACACCCAAGAGTAACAAGATCCACAAGTAAAATTTGGGGGGGGGGGGGTTCAATTTTCCTTTGGTGAAAGTGTAGATATAGGTTTCCTTCCTCAATCCCTAGCAAATCAACAAGTTTGGTTGGCCAGAGAGAGAGTGCGGGCAAGAAAGCTCTGAGGGCATCAATGGAGGAAATAGAATGGCAAGAGGTAAGTGGAGAGGTGGAAGAACCACCTCTTATATAAGCCCCCCCCTAAATCCCACCGTTACACTGCAAATAACATAGGAGTGATACAAGCAGACCAAGGTCCAGTACAACTGCTCAAGGGAGATAAGCAGCGGTACAACTGCACCACCACCATCTGGGACACTTCCTGACTCAGGGAATCACCCCTGGGGCGGTAGTTGCTTCGGAAACACCGGACAACTAGTACAACCACACCCACTAGCGGCACAATCTCTATTGATGAAATTCTTGCACTTAGTTAAATTTGAGGATCTCTCTCGAAAAGGAGGGTTATATGTGGGTGCAATATGGAAGAGGAACCAGAAGACCAAGCCATGAAGCACCTCCCCCTTTACTCTATCGGATGATATCTTTGAAGACCACCTGCATAACAGGAAGACACAACCAGATCCTTCACGCCATAAGAGCAATGACCAGACATTCCCCGTCCTTGTCTATGACATTGATGAGGTGGAACATGAGTCCAGGAAACCTTATTCTTGATCCGCACGGCCATCATCGACACCATAGTCAGGGAGTGGAACTCTAACATAAAGGACCTAACTACATCGTTGTAACACATATCCTGGGGTCTCCACCCCCTCCTCACCGGTGTAGGAGGCGAAGGAGGAGCGGACCCGTGGTCCAATTGGTGGGGAGCTGATGAAGAGGTGCCTGATGTCTATGATTTCTAGAGACGATGCGGTTTTTTCGCGAGAGTTATGTTTCACTTACTGTGAGATGGGTCGATTTCCTGCCTATAGGGTTTGGTGACTAGGCTGACCTATTTAAGTGGTTGGTCTTCATCAGAGTTGGTTGGTCTTCATCAGAGTTGGTTGGTCTTCATCAGAGTTGGGGTTGTTTTAGGAACCTTCTGGTTGGTCTTTCGTCTCTTTTTCTTCTTATGTTTTGTGTTTTTCTCTATTGGATTTTATCTGTTTTCTTTTTTTTTAGTTTATCAAATACATGTAAACTTTTTGTGCCTGTTTAGCATTTTTAGTACATAGGTTGAACATTTTTCTGATACACGCTAAACAATTTTTTAAATACACATTGAACATTTATGTTTTATTTTTTTCATTTTCCATTTTTTTTTCAAATTCAAGATTTTTTTAAGCCCAGATTTTGTGTACAAATATTTTAATACACATTAATCATTTTCTTGACACAAAATTGAACATTTTTGTACATGTTGAATATTTTTTGAATACAAGTTAAACATTTGTTCTCAGATACACAAAGAACATATTTTGAATGCACGTTATTTCTTTTAGGTACACATTGATTTCTTCTTCAAATGCACGTTGAACATTTTTTAATATATATTGAACATTTAAAATACACGGTTAATGTCTTATAAATACATTGCAAACCTGTTTGGAGTATATGGTGAACAGTTTTCATATGTCATGGACATTTTTCCAAAATTGCTGCAACAAAATATTACATTTAATCAACATTTATTGCGAATGACGTGAACATAGCTGTACATTACACGATATATTTCAAAAATGGCATCACAGTTTTTCAAACGGGTGGATATTTATTAAATGTCATAGACGTTTTTTTAATAATACGAACATTTTTAAGAATTATGTGAGCAAATTTTACACTGCATGATCTTTTTTAATGTACGATGTTTTCTTTTTCTGAATTTAATGACAATATATTTCATTTTATAAATCTATACCTACGTCATAATAAAGGGGCTATTGCCTCTGATTGTACTTCATCCAAATTGCCCCTAAAATTTCAAAGTATTACCCGCCGATGCCACCTAAAAAAGAAGTTTCAAATAGGGGAATCCCGGCTGGGCCAGCCCATACAGTAGGAACCTTCTATATTCTGCCCTGCCTGCTGGGGAGCAACTAGTTGGCGAGCGCTCCTTTGTGAGCCTCCCAACGATCACCTAGGGGTGGCCTGAGAGCGCGCCACTTGGCGCGCTCTCAGCCGCTGCCACGTGGTGCGCTCTGGACGCTTCCTTCGGATTTTATTTTTTTGATCTTTTCGCACGCATCTTCGGCTTTTGAAACGGTTATTTTTTTTTGATTTTTGAGTTTTGGTTTTCCACCTGTCTTCCTTATCTTTTGGATTAAAGAAACTTGAACTTTTTTTCTTTTTGCGCGAAAAAACATGTTTTTTTGCTTCAGCGAGAGGTATGGTTTTGCTTCAGCGAGAGGCACGCTTTTGCTTTTGCAAGAGGCTCGTCCATGCCTCTCAAAAATAGAAGAAAAAAACATGTTTTCTGTTTTTTTTCTTCCACTGAAGGCACGGTTTTGCTTCCGCAAAAGGAACGGTTGTGTTTTCGCGAGAGGCATGACCATGCCTCTAGGAAACGACAAAAAACACGTTTTTTTTTGTTTTTCTTCTTCCGCAAGAGGCATGCCCGTGCCTCTCGGGAACGGGAAAAAATGTGTTTTCTGTTTTTTCCTTCTACGAGATGTGTAATTTTGCTTTCGCGAGAGCCACAGCCGTGCCTCTTGAAAACAAAAACAAAATGTGTTTTCTGATTTTTTTTCTTTCGCCAGAGGCACGGTTGTGCTTTCACTGGAGGCACGACCGTGCCTCTTTCGGAAAGGAAAAACGTGTGCCCCGGTTCGGTTTTTTCGTCTGTTTTTTCATGAAAACAATTTCGTCAAAACCTATAACATATGATCTACTCCCTCCGTTCCAAATTATTCGTCGCTAAAATGAATGTATCTAGAACTAAAATACATCTAGATACATCCATACCTGCGACAAGTAATTCGGAACGGAGGGAGTAGTTTTGAAGATCTCGATGCGAGGAATCTAATGGTGAAAACGGCTCGATATTTGGACGCACGGTTTATAAGACATGACACATTTTGAATAAACAAATGTAGGAAAAAAGTGAAAACTATCAGGTTGCGACAAATGGCACGCAGTACGTCACTTGTCACAACCTGAGAAGGTGGGAGTGATGTTTGAAAGGAGTACTTCTTATTTAGTGATTTTGTGCCCGCTGGAAGAAGATACTACACACCTGTTTGGGCCGGCCCATGTCTGGGAGGCCTGTTTTTAAAATTTTGGTTTTTAATTTTTGTTTTCCTTCTTGTCTTTCTTTTTTATACTTTAAATAAATTGGAACTTCAAAAACATTCTGTAAGTGAATAAAATGAGATTTTTGAAATAATTTTTTAATATTTCATAAATGTTTGTGGATTCAGAGAGTGTTCATATTTTTTAAAAAATAGTTTTTTTATTAAAATATGCTAATGAAATTGAACCAAATTTCGCCAATTGATACAATGTTCATGAATCAAAAATGTTCTAATAGTTTAAAAACTGTTCGTGACTTACAAAATAGTTTATTGATTCATAAAATGTTCGCTCACTCAAAAAATGATCATGCAATATAAAACAAATGTTCTTGAATTTTAAAAGTTATCCCCAATTTCCAAAAACATTATCCCCATATTTATAAACCTATTCAAGAACAATGTTTTCAATATGTTCACAACTTAAAAAATATGTATTTTCAAATAGTATAAAATGTTCATGAATTCAAAAAAATCTTAATTTTAGAAAATGTTCGAAAATCTGTAAAAATGTTCATGAATTTCAAAAACATTCAAGATTTCAGGTATTCTCTGGAGTTTAAAAATATGTTCATGATTTTGAAAAATTGTTCATGATTTCTCGAACAAGAGATTGATAGTATATCTCTATGATGCAGCAAAATGTGGTCATGATCATTAGAGATTTTTTCCCATTGCAACGCACGGGCCATTTTGCTAGTAAAAGTAAAAGTAAGAAGACAACAGACATATTTTACAGCATTTTCAGAATTTATAAATATAAAGAGAAAACAAAAATATAAATAAAAAACTCAGAAAAAATGTACATACATACGGTAGAAGCTGTAGGCATTAGCTGGGCCTGACCCATTAGTCTCGCGATGTAGGCAAGTCAAGCGTCCATCTCGCAACAAGCGAGACGTGACCGTTTTTTTATCCTTGATTATAACTTTTTGTTGACAGCTTACCAAGTTGACCGCTTGCTGACCATTTCTCTATCGTATTTAAATTCTACATATGCAAATGTGCATATTGCAACACTGGGCAAAAATGACGCGAACCGAACATAGCTCAGATAGCTAGTTTATTTGTAGTGGAACCAGACCACTAGGTTCAAATCCCATGCTTGACACTCATCCTCGCGCTTTTCTGGATTTATTTTAGTTTTTTTTGTTTAGTGTGAGGAGACATTATGGTCAGCTATGTTAATCTCAAGACGTTGATCAAAGCTTGATAGCAACAAAAACGTGCCGCTTACCTGCTGCTCTATCTCACGGGGGGAGTTCCGTTTCCTCTATCTTCTTCTCGCCTTGGAGCTGGGTTTTAGATTTGAGGCATTGTCCCCCTCATGCCCACAATTTTTCACTCAATTTACTCCAGCCCACAATTCTTACTGTTAATTATGCATTTTCTAGCCCACAATCATTCCTTGCAGTTTTCTCATGCCCACAATTTTCATTCAACTTACTCCAACCATAACCCTTCATCTTTAATAATGCTATTTTTTTTCAGCCCACAATTTTTCATCAAATTTACTCCACCCATAACCCTTCATCTTTAATTATGCACTTTTTTTCGAGCTCACAATCATTCCTTTCATAATATGCACAATGCAAAGTTTAAATACCAGGCAGCCCACATACACTCACGATTTCCTTGCATGTTAGAGACCCCGTTTAATTAGCTCACGACAGGCAACAACATTGAACATATAGAAATTGCAAGATTCAGTTTTGTGGAGCAAGGTGGGACTATTCAATATGAAATATCTGATTTTTTTTCGTCCGTTGATGATGTTTGCACGAGCTGATGAATTTGGCCTAGTCGCTGGAGCACAGGCGAAGGCCCAGTACTATTGCGTGGCCTCTTCCTTTAATAATGAAATATAGTACAACCTTTTGTAATCACAAGTTTACAGTGGCCTAGTTTGTTAAGGGAGTTAAAGCTCACTCTGAGGTTTCGAGTTTGACTCCCGCGTGAGTTTATTTTTGGTTGTGTTTTATTAGCACCGCGAGGGACATTGCCACCATGTTTCATTCACGCACAAGACTATCAACATAATGGACGGGTTGTCAGGAACACCACACCAGTTAGTATTTCAAACTCAAAAGTATAGCAAGTGTAGGAAGGCACTACAGATGATGTAGAAGTTTTATCTATCCTATTACAAGCGCCACAACAGGGCTCAAATTGTGCTCCAAACTTTTACTCCTGAAACCGACCCTGCACCTTCCGGGTTGGTTTGTTCCGGGTTGACGCTTTGACGATCTCCAGCAGTTGATGCTTCCGGGTTATCCTATGCCGAGTTTTCTACGTCTTTGATCTGAAGGTTGTCCAGATTCCAGTTGATACTTGTTAACTCTTGGAAGATGGCGTCATCATGCATGATAGGTGATGGGTCAACATTAGGGGCAAAGATATGCTTACGCCGTTGTGGAGTTAAGTCAAAGGGTTCAAAGGTTGGTGGCTGAACCCGTGTGTTGTCTTCATCATAAGCCGTCTGGTATTTCTTCAAGTTGAGATTTTCCACCGGTTGGCTCATCAGGACACGGGTCTCTTTTACACAAAGGGCATAATCCTCTTGTGAAAATTCACTACCGTCCTCGTTGAATTGAGGAAACCCGCCGGCCATCTCTAACGGATCCATCTCTGGGCAATAAGCCTTGGCCCAGCTCAAAGATGTGATCGCACCTGCTCGGGCGGCTGATTTCTTCATCTCTTCTATTTGCTTTAGGACAGTTGAGAGCAGCTTCAACATGTCTCTTATAAATCTTCATGGTTCTTTTCCACCCATCACAACCATAATGGTGAACAAGCTTCCTACATACAACTTCTCATGGAAGGAGTACACGGCTTTTAGTTTCACCAAGTTATCCTGCTGAAGGTTGTGACTTCTGCTCCCTGCAAATATTTCAACACACAAGTTGTCAAGCGAGTTATTCATAAATTTAAAGTCACCAAAAGAGTTGTGTATGGCAGTAACTTACCATATATGGCTTGTGTCATATGAGAGATATGGCGTTTCAGCCCGTCAAGTTCTTCAATAACGGGCTTGAGTTGGCCCTCGGCATCCTCCGCACGCTTGAGTAAAGCGGTCTTTTCAGTCTGGAACCCACCAGCTACATGTTCGCATGCAAGGAAGTGCCTGACAGTCGGACCCACCTGGTCGAAGCGTACGTATCGTTGTCATTCTGGTCGCAAATGTGTATGTACATATATACTGGTGGATGTAGAGGCGCGCACGTGTCGTAGTAGAGACGCGCACATAGCATGTACACATATGTACAGCGGCAAGGGTGCAAGAAAGAAAATACGACCACATATGTACATACGGGCAGGGTCTCGAACGCCTACTCACGCATATGTACATGGCTGGGTCGGAATGGAGAAACAACGTCGTCGTCGTGTTCATGGGGAGCAAACCGGCTTGGTCGGAACGGAATGTGTGGTCGTGTTCATCGGGAGGGCTTGGACGGAACAAGCGATGGAAACGAGGCCTGGCGTACCGCACAACGGAGGAAACGGCCCTGTGTTCGACCGGCCACGTTCGAAACGGGATCCTGTTGATCGGGAGGGGCATGGCGTACCGCAAAACAGAGGAAACGGACCTCCTACGGTTGAAACGGGGGTCCTGTTGATCGGGAGGGGTGTGGCATACCGCAAAACGGAGGAAACGGACCTCCTACGGTCGAAACGGGGGTCTTGTTGATCGGGAGGGGTGTCGCGTACCGCAAAACGGAGGAAACGGACCTCCTACGGTCAAAACGGGGGTCCTGTTGATC
>NC_041393.1:750035513-750052323 GCF_002162155.2 Triticum dicoccoides | reverse complement strand
GATCGGGAGGGGTGTGGCGTACCGCAAAACGGACGAAACGGACCTCCTACGGTCGAAACGGGGGTCCTGTTCATCGGGAGGGGTGTGGCGTACCGCAAAAAGGGACTCCACGGGATACTGTTCATCTCCACCGTCGACCTCCTCCAGTCTCCACGAGCTACCGTCGACCTCCTCCAGCCTCCACGGGCTCCTGTTCATCCAGCCTCCACCGCACGCTACTCCACCGGCTACTGTTCAACCACCCCTCCACCATCTACTGTTCATCCAGCCCTCCACACCACGGGGTCCTGTTCAACCACCCCTCCACGGCCACCCCTCCACCGGCTACTGTTCATCCAGCCCTCCACACCACGGGGTCCTGTTCATCCAGAGGCAGCGCCACCGCTCACTGTTCATCCACCCCCCCGCAACGCTCACTGTTCATCCAATCGATCGGCTTCAGTTAGCAGCAGTAGCGAAGGAATCGCTCCATCGGGTTCAGTTAACGGCCATCGATCGATCGCTCGGGTTCAGTAACGCGTAGCCTGCAGTGCAATCGCTCGGGTTCAGTTAGAGCCCAATGCCTCGCTCGGGTTCAGTTAGAGCCAACGCCTCGCACGTGTACGAGAGAAACGCGCATCGCTCGGCCCCCGACCTCCCACCATAACCGGCAACTCCCCGAAATTTTCCTCCCCCTCGCTTCTACCACGGTTTTTTCCGTCATGGACGGCCCAAAGAATGTCATGCAGCTGCGTCTCCAGCCCGCCTAAGCCGAAGAGCCCATTTTCTGTCATGAGTTTTTGTCATAGAAGTAGGAGCCCACCACATCTATGATGATACTGGGTTTTGTCACAATTATTGTCGTAGAAGTGTCATATGTATGACAGAAAAAAAATCGTTCGACCCAAAATGTCACGGATGTGTATTTTTTTGTAGTGGGAGAGCCATGAAGACGCGACAAGCCTGGTAGGCGCGCCCTCGGGATTGGGAGGGTCCACCGAGCCTGTCACTCCCTTGTGGGTCCCCTTGATATGAAACCAACGCCAAAAATTCCTATAAATATAGAAACTCCAGAAAGAAACCTAGAACTCTACTCTGCCAAAATTCCCTCCTTTGGCGGAGGTACGTCTCTGTTGAAAAGGTGTGGAGGCACAATGCTCCCTAAGAAGTCGCTAGGACCATATTATTCTCCTTACGCCATCCTACAATGCAAGATGTCATGATTCCACTAGCGGTGCCCTTGAAGGTAGCAACTAGAACCTTTACAAACAAGGTTGGGGCTATCTCCACAACTTAATCGGAGGCTCCCAACACCACAACAAAGCTTCACCACCGTGGATTGTGGCTCCAAGGTGACCTCTTCCATCTAGAGTGCCCAAACACCTAAGAGTAACAAGATCCACAAGTAAAAGTATGGGAAGGGGGTCAAATTTCCTATGGTGAAAGTGTAGATCTAGGTTTCCTTCCTCAATCCCTAGCAAATCATTAAGTTTGGTTGGCCAGAGAGGGAGTGTGGGTGTCGGTGTCAAAACCGGCGGATCTCGGGTAGGGGGTCCCGGACTGTGCGTCTAGGCGGATGGTAACAAGAGACGAGGGACACGATGTTTTTACCCAGGTTCGGGCCCTCTTGATGGAGGTAAAACCCTACGTCCTGCTTGATTAATATTGATGATGTGTGTTACAAGAGTAGATCTATCACGAGATCAAGGAGGCTAAACCCTAGAAGCTAGCCTATGGTATGATTGTTGTTCGTCCTATGGACTAAAGCCATCCGGTTTATATAGACACCGGAGAGGGCTAGGGTTACACAGAGTCGGTTACAAAGGTAGGAGATCTACATATCCGTATCGCCAAGCTTGCCTTCCACGCCAAGGAAAGTCCCATCCGGACACGGGACGAAGTCTTCAATCTTGTATCTTCATAGTCTTGGAGTCCGGCCGATGATGGTAGTTCGGCTATCTGGACACCCCCTAGTCCGGGACTCCCTCAGTAGCCCCTGAACCAGGCTTCAATGACGACGAGTCCGGCACGCATGTTGTCTTCGGCATTGCAAGGCGGGTTCCTCCTCCGAATAATTTATAGAAGATTGTGAACACCAGGATAGTGTCCGGTTCTCCAAAAATAAATTCCACATACCACCGTAGAGAGAATAATATTACACCAGATCAATCTGCTGACGTATTCTGCGGCGTGATGTCACACCACTTCCAAGCCTTCAAATTGTTTTTATTGTTCCATCTCAGCGCGTTTAGCGAGGCGGTTTCCTTGGTACGTCTTGTCGAAGCAGAGATCGTGTTCCCCTTATTCCGGGATTCCCATCAATATGGACGTGGGTAACCCAACCGCGCCCGTTGCCACGCCCCCTCCATCGAAGGCGGGTTCCAAACGGTCACGGGGACGGCTCTTGGTATTCTTCCTCTTTATAATGAGACCAAGGCCCGTTCTTTTTATTCAATCCTCTATCGAATCCGCCCCTCTACCTGAGTTCCAACACCCAGGGCTCCGAATTCAGGTACCTTCGATCCTCGACAATGTCCGGTCCTGATCTACGAGGCCGGTGGATGCCCTCCTCCGTCACGGAGGAGGACGTGCTAAAGCTGAGAGATGCCAGGTACTTAACCTACGAGATTTCGCATAGGCTGCCTGCCCGAGGGCAAGTTATCCCAACTCCCGAGCCCGGCGAGATCGTCGTGTTCATGTCTCACTTCCGTCGGGGTTTAGGCTTCCCGACGGATCCCTTCATGAGGGGGCTCATGTTTTACTATGGGATGGAATTCCACGACCTGGCTCCGGAGTCCATCCTCCATATCTCATCATTCATTGTCGTCTGTGAAGCCTTCCTCTGCACTACCCCTCACTTCGGCTTATGGCTCAAAACCTTCAACGTGGAGCCGAGGATGATTGAGGGGCGTCAGGCAGAGTGCGGCGGGGCGGTTATAAGCAAGAGGGCCGAAGCTCCATGGCTCAAGGGCTCTTTCCAAGAGGAGCTCGGCTTGTGGCAACAGGAGTGGTTTTATATCACCGCTCCTCGGGGCAGCAGGCAGAAGCCGCCGCCCGTCTTTCGCTCGGGGCCTCCACAGCAGCTGACGTCATGGGTCAACAAGGGGCGTGACTGGGGGCCGCCCAAAGACGTCCCCCTGTTGCAGGACCGGATTCGAGTCCTCCAAGAAAGGGAGATCAATCTGGTCGCAGTGGTGCAGGTCATGTTGATCCGGCGCCTACTGCCCTGCAAACGTCGCCCCCTCCGTCTATGGGAATTTAATCCGGAGGGGCCGCGAGCTCTTCAACACTTCATGGGCTTGACTCCCATGGAGATGTATAAACTGTTCTTCGGATCGCAAGAGACGCATCCGGAATTGACCGAGGACGCTGGCCTAAGCTGCAATCGCCCGGATACTCAAGTAAGTAGCCCATGTGTCCGGACACACCATCCATTTATTTATCGTGAGCTTGCCTTTTAACCAGCTATCCCTGGACAGGAGTGGATAGCGCAAGCACAATTGATACGGTGTCCGGCCCCCCTCCCTGAGACCACGCAGGATCCCGTGTTAATCAAAATGTTGGAGGTTGCACCTTCGAATGAGGGCAAAGGGGGCCACGGGGAAACTGTCACCTCTGCCAAGGAGGCGTTTAGTAAGGGAGGAACCGAGAGTCCCTCCTTCCAGGGGGAGAAGAGGGACGCTTCCGAAGACCCGGAGGCCAAGGCCTCAAAGCGGGGAAAGAAATCTGTACCGGAAGGTCCTACACCAGAAAGTGCCCCGTCCGTACTGTCTCCTAGGAGGAATCAGCCCTCTAACGAGCCGTAAGTGAAAAGGGGGATTTTATAATTATTAGACACCCCTGCTTAATGTCTAAAGGTAACCGAAGTTTTTACCTTGTAGTTCGGATCTCAGCCCATCTCAGCACAGCTCATCTTCGGGAGACCTTCGTCCGGAGATGATGGAGAGCGAAACGCCTCCATCTGCCGCCCCATTGCATGAGGCGGACGACCCTGAGGTGTCGTCGCGGAGGGTCTCCCCGAGTCCGGCGGGGCCGGAGAGTTCGGCACCCATTGGAGTACGGCCAGTGGAGCTGCAGGATTTGCTTAAGAGGGCGTCCATCTCAGAAGATCACCGCACATTAATGGGTAATGTGATTGAGAGGATCTCGTCCGCCGAGAGCGGGTTGTATGAGGCCGTCGAAAGTTTACTGACGGGATTTGAGGTACGCAAAAAATGACATACATGTTGACAGTTTTGCACATGAAGTGCGCCCTGTATAGTAGCCCCTGAGACTTGGTATGCTGTCAAAAACGGCAGCGTGCCTAGGATCATAATCTCAGTTATTAACCGTCGCCTTTCCTATGCAGGTGGCGGAACGTCCGGTGGCCAGCCGGACGGATGGATTCGCCGAGCTGAAGAAGCAACTCGACGCCGCAGATGCGGACATCTCGCTGGTCAATAAACGACTTGATGAGTCACAAGGTATGTGATTGCGCCGCGGTCGCTTAGTAAGGGAGCTGATGCCCATACCTTACAAGTTGTATGCTTGATGCAGATGGTGCTGCTGCTGTGGAAGACCTTCGACCAGAACTTGCTCGGGCCAAGGAGCAAGCCAGAAAAAGCGAGGCGGCTGCCTTGAAGGCAGCGGAAGAGCTAGAAGCCGAGAAGGCTGCTCACTGCCGAAGCAAGGAGGAGATGGCCGGAATGGCCATGAAATTAAAAGTTGCTACCGACCGCCTGGAGGTTCTTGAAGGAGAACACCGAGCGGAGCAAGAGGACCTGAAGAAGGCCGATGTCGAAGCCAAGGATGCCCGTAGTGCGATGCGGGCTATGAAGGAGGAACTGCGTCAGGTCGGAGACATTGTGGATGGAAAGCCCTTTATGCTGCGTAGGAAGTTCACGGATCCGAAGTATGCTCAGCTGGGCCGATTGTACGGTGCGGAGGATCCTTATCTGGACTTGGCGGCGAGTGCGGCTGACGCAGTCGTGCACTTTCGAAGCCAGGAGGATCATGAAATGGAAGAGCTTTTCTGGTCTCAATTCCATAGTCCGGAGCGTCCACTTCCGTTGAGTGATCGGCTGGTTGAGTGGGCTGACCTGAATAGATTGTCCGGACTGGCCATGACGGATGTGGTAACTCATCTGTGGCCGAAAAGGCCCAAGCCGAAGAGTTATTTTGGCTTGTTGCAGCAATTCCTTGGGGAAGTGCCGCATATTAAGGCGATGAAGCGGTCGGCATGCATAGAAGGTGCGCGGATGGCTCTCGCCCGTGGTAAAACATACTGGGCAGAGATGGATGCCACCGCTGTTGAATCCCGGGGTTCGGACAGAAGCTGATTCCCCACCGAGCATTACTTTGAGGAAGTCCTGCAGGGCGCTCGTATAATAGAGTCGCAGTGCTCGAAAGATGTTATGTTTGAATGACATGTATGATTTCTAAGATCATGTTTATAATGCAATGACTTTTTATACTTGTGTGTTCAAGTATTGAACTATCTCCTGTGTGGCCGTATATGTATGTATAATCTAAAAGATGGCAGTCTTTGGCTTCAGCTCCCACGCACATGGTGCGGGGGTGTTTGCAAAAAGAAAAACGCTTTTTCACACTTAATCCAACGTCTTGGTCCTTTTAAGGAGGTGATAGCATAGCAAACTAGGCAACCGGACTATAATGCTTTATCACTTTCACTTAGCCATAGGAGCTCGAATGTGGGGCTACTATATAGCCCCTGATGGCACCGCGCTTCTCCGAACTTGGAGCGCGTATGTGCCTGACCGGGAAGCGGTCCTTCGTCAAAGCGGAGGAATTCTAAACATTCCAATGGTCGATCGAGTGGTTGACCAGTCTCTCGCTATATCATGACAGTCAGTTTTCGGCTTTCTCTACTGAGATGCTCTCCCGGCCGAACCGGGGCACAATCGCAGTAGTTCTCCTGGTGCCGCGTTAGCCGATGATACGGAACGTAAGGCAGCAAAACATAGGAGCCGGGCAAACCCAACATTTGACCAAAGACATGATTCGGAGCTGATGCATATAAGGCCTAACTCGAGACGCTGAACACTCCCTGAGGTGTTCGGTCTTTATGAGATCGGGCAGAATAAAGCCCTAAGCCCCTAGTGTCCAGGTACAGGCGGGAACTTCTGACGCGGCCGATGCCAAAACGCCAGCCTCCTCCTCGGCTCTGGTAGGAAACCGGGGGATGTGTATCAACAAGAGACAGTGAGAAAGGTTTACGCAGGGTCTTAATCTGAAAAGAATCCTTGCAACGGGTCCCCACTGCACGTCTGCGCCTGTGTCTCCGTTGTGTTGTATCCTAGACGGGTGTAGCACGTGCTTCATCTATAAAAGAGAAGGACTTAGTTTCTAAGAAATATCGTGCAAAAAGTGTATCAAAATAAAGTATAATTTGGAAGATGAAGAAAGTTGAGCTTTATTAGCTTTCATCATTTATGCGCGCGGCCCCCTAAAAAAAGGGGTATGCGGCTGGGAAGCCCCTTGTTAAGTTACGCCGGACTCGTCTAACCATGTCCGAGGTCTAGATGACCTGTTTTTAGGGGCTTTGACCTGCAAGGTCGGAATAATGTGTGGCTGTCTAGGCAGCCGCACATTCTCCGTGGTCGAGAGACACCTGGAGTTTTAAGAATATGCCACGTGGACCGGGCATTTTTAAGCGTAAGAGACGCGTAATGTGGTATTGCATTAAAGCGGGTGAAAACTGCACGCCCCAGTAGTGCTTAAGGGCTACTTCTAAATGGGGCGATGGAGGGTGAGCTTTTCGCGACGGAGGTTGTCGGATGAACCGAACACGACCCCTTGTGGTACAGGGCCTGTAAAATTGGCTGAAAAGGCCTGGCGTCACTCCTTTGAAGGAAGTGCTTGCTATAGCGAATTTTGGTGGGTTCTATCCCCAGTCTACGGACGGTGTCCTGGTATAGCAGGGGCCGCGCTGCGTGTTATCACGTGAAGTGAGTTCACTGTTTTGACTTCTAATGGGAAAGTCTTTTGGTTTTCGGAGTGCTGCTTTTGGGTTTCGTCACTTTCACTTGGTGTGTCGAGCCCTTTGTGTTCGGCGTTAAGTCGGCCGGAGTGCTTGAAGACCCAACAATCTCTGTGGGTATGGTTTGCAGGCTTCCCGGAGGTACCGTGTATTTGACACAGTCTATCCAGGATCTTGTTGAGGTTGGATAGCTCGTCACTGTTATCCTTTAAGGGCAGTGTTTTGTTGTTCGGCCGAGAGCTTTTGAATCCGGCGTTGACCGCCGTACTATTTGGGCCATTCTCCTTATGATGGTGCTGATCTTTTTTGCGTCGTGATTTCCCATTTCCATCCTTGATTTCGGATGTACTCGGGTCGCTGGTGCTGCGTCTAGCCAACCACCTGTCTTCCCCCGCGCAAAAGCGGGTCATGAGACTTGTTAGTGCGGCCATTGTTCTTGGTTTTTCCTGGCCGAGGTGTCTGGCGAGCCATTCGTCTCGGACGTTGTGTTTGAAGGCTGCTAAGGCTTCAGCGTCCGGACAGTCGACTATTTGGTTCTTTTTAGTGAGGAACCTGTTCCAGAATTTGCATGCTGATTCTCTGGGCTATTGAGTTATGTGACTTAAACCATCTGCATCCGGAGGTCGGACATAAGTCCCCTGAAAATTTGCTCGAAACGCATCCTCAAGCTCTTCCCAACTCCCAATCGTATTTTCTGGGAGGCTTTTAAGCCAATGCCGGGCCGGCCCTTTGAGCTTGAGGGGAAGGTATTTTATGGCATGGAGATCGTCTCCTCTTGCCATGTGTATGTGTAGGATATAATCCTCAATCCAGACTCCGGGGTCTGTTGTTCCGTTGTATGCCTCTATGTTTATGGGTTTAAATCCCGCTGGAACTCCATGATCCAGTACCTCGTCGGTAAAATATAGTGGGTGTGCGGCGCCCCTGTATTTGGGTGTGTCGTTGTCTTCAAATGCTCGGCTGGTTGTGTTACTTCCTGGAGTCTTCTTTTTTGGCCCATAGATAGACCTGGCCGGGTTATCCTTTTTCTGAAGATCTTTATGCTGATCATGTGCCGGCTTGTGTGTGGCGCCCCGTGTTGCTCTTGGCCTGTCATCTGGTCATCTATCCGGCCAGGCGGCCCCTCTCTTTTTTGACTGCGGGGGCTCGAAGGCCTCCTCGTCAAATTCGTGCAACAACTTGCGCTTTGGGTAGCTCTTTGTCCGGTGACTAGTGCCATATTTATCTGCGTTGTTGAGTACTTTGCTCCATCTTATTCTGAGTGTGTCTTCCGCTGTTTTGAGCTTCCGCTTTTGCTTCTTCAAACTTCTTGCAGTGGCGACGAGCCTGTTATGGAGATTCATATGCTCTGGTGATGTGAGATCATCTTCGCCGGGGATGGGTTGCTTGTCCGGTTCATGTCCGGCTGGCTGCTTGTTGACGTGTGCGTCGTCCACTGCTTCGCCCTGCTCTAGGGCCGGGTCCATATGGGTACCATTTTTGTCGATGCCAGTCTTCGGGCGGCGCTTGCGTCGCCGCTTTGTTTGTCTATTGGGGGAGTTGTCCTTCGCCACGTCCCGTTTTTCCTCATTGTCACTTCCTTTTGGTGTGTCCACCATGCATACGTTGTGGGATGGGGTGGCTTCACAGTGCCCAGTGGGCGCTGGTTCTTGGCCGTCTCCGGGATCGTCGTCCATACCGTTGATGTCCTCAGAGTCGTAATCTAGCATGTCGGTTAGATCGTCGACAGTGGCTACCAAGTGGGTGGTGGGTGGGCTCTGAATTTCTTCGTCGTCCGCATCCCAACCGTCCTGGCCGCAGTCCGGCCAGGCCTCTCCTGATAACGAGAGGTACTTTAGCGAACTCAAGATGTCGCCAAAAGGTGAGTGTTGAAAGATGTCCGCCGCGGTGAACTCCATGATCGGCGCCCAATCGGATTCGACTGGAGGGGGCGCGGGAGGTCCGGAGTCCGGCAAGGAGTCTGGCACCTCGGAGTCACGAGCTTCATGGGGGACAAAATCGGTGTTCGGCTCTATCGCCCTAGAGGTTGCAGCCCCCGAGGTGGTGTCTAGCCATCCATCCTTGGTCTGCGCAGCCGGCTCCGAGTCGAAGATCGGAGCGGGTTCGAGTGCGGCCTCCAGGGTACTGTCCGGCTGCAGAGCTAAATCATGCCCATCATGACAGTACGGCACGCTCGGCTGTGGCTCGAATCTGTCGAGGATCAAGTCCCCGCGGATGTCAGCCGTGAAGTTCAAACTTCCAAATCTGACCTGACGGCCAGGGGCGTAGCCTTCGATCTGCTCCAGCTGGCCAAGCGAATTGGCCCGCAGTGCGAAGCCGCCGAATACGAAGATCTATCCGGGGAGGAAGGTCTCACCCTGGACTGCATCGTCGTTGATGATCGAAGAAGCCATCGAGCCTATCGGTGACGACACAGAGGAACTCTCAGTGAAAGCACCAATGTCGGTGTCAAAACCGGCGGATCTCGGGTAGGGGGTCCCGGACTGTGCGTCTAGGCGGATGGTAACAGGAGACGAGGGACACGATGTTTGTACCCAGGTTCGGGCCCTCTTGATGGAGGTAAAACCCTACGTCCTGCTTGATTAATATTGATGATGTGGGTTATAAGAGTAGATCTACCACGAGATCAAGGAGGCTAAACCCTAGAAGCTAGCCTATGGTATGATTGTTGTTCGTCCTATGGACTAAAGCCATCCGGTTTATATAGACACCGGAGAGGGCTAGGGTTACACAGAGTCGGTTACAAAGGTAGGAGATCTACATATCCGTATCGCCAAGCTTGCCTTCCACGCCAAGGAAAGTCCCATCCGGACACGGGACGAAGTCTTCAATCTTGTATCTTCATAGTCTTGGAGTCCGGCCGATGATGGTAGTTCGGCTATCCGGACACCCCCTAGTTCGGGACTCCCTCAGTGGGCAAGAAAGCTCTTAGGACATCAATGGAGGAAAGAGAATGGCAAGAGGTAAGTGGAGAGGTGGAAGAGCCACCTCTTATATAAGGCCCCCCAAATCCCACCGTTATAGTGCAAATAACATAGGAGCAGTACAAGCAGACCAAGGTCCAGTACAATTGCTCGCGGGAGATAAGCAATGGTACAACTACACTACCACCATCTGGGACACTTCCTGACTCAGGGAATCACTCCTGGGGCGGTAGTTGCTCCGGAAACACGGGACAACTAGTACAACCACACCCACTAGCGGCACAATCTCTATTGATGAAATTCTTGCACTTAGTTGAATTTGAGGCTCTCTCTTGAAAAGGAAGGTTATATGTGGGTGCAATATGGAAGAGGAGCCAGAAGACCAAGCCATGAAGCACCTCCCACTCTACTTTATCGAATGATATCTTTGAAGACCACCTGCATAACAGGAAGACACAACCAGATCCTTCACGCCATAAGAGCAATGACCACACATTCCACGTCCTTGTCTACGACATTGATGAGGTGGAACTTGAGTCCACGAAACCTTATTCTTGATCTGCACGACCATCAGCGACACCATAGTCAGGGAGTGGAACTCTAACATAAAGGACCTAACTACATCGTTGTAACACATATCCCGGAGTCTCCACCCCCCCTCCTCACCGGTGTAGGAGGCGAAGGAGGAGCGGACCCGTGGTCCTACTGACGGGGAGCTGATGAAGAGGTGGCTGATGTCTATGATTTCTAGAGACGAGGCGGTTTTTTCATGGGAGTTATGTTTCACTTACTGTGAGATGGGTAGATTTCCTGCCTATAGGGTTTGGTGACTAGGCCAACCTATTTAAGCGGTTTTAGGGACCTTCCATGTGAGAGCTGGGGTTGTTGTAGGAACCTTCTGGCTGGGTTTTCTTCTCTTTTTCTTCTTATGTTTTGTGTTTTTCTCTAGTGGTTTTTATCGGTTTTCTATTTTTGGTTTTTCTTTTTTGTTTTTAGTTTATCAAATGCATGTAAACTTTTTGTGCCTGTTTACCATTTTTAGTACATAGGTTGAAAATTTTTCTAATACACGCTAAACAATTTTTAAATACACATTGAACATTTATGTTTTATTTGTTTTTCATTTTCCATTTTTTCAAATTCATGATTTTTTACAGGATATCCTTGAGCGAGTGGGCATGAAAGGCTGCAAACCCTCTCCAACTCTGTTATCTACCTTAGAAAAATTGTCTCTTTATGATGGTGTGAAGCTTGGAGCTGAGGACTCCACCAGGTACAGGAGTGTGGTAGGAGCTTTGCAATACTTGACTTTAACCAGACCAGATATTTGTTTCTCAGTCAACAAAGTTTGTCAGTTCTTGCATGCTCTTACAAGTACCCATTGGACAGCGGTAAAAAGAATTCTTAGATACCTCCAGGCAACCAAGAGTCATGGTCTCAAGCTTGATAAGTCTGATTCTACGCTTGTCAGTGCCTTTTCAGATGCAGACTGGGCAGGGTGTCCTGATGATCGAAGGTCCACTAGGGGATTTGCAGTCTTTTTTGGTGGTAACTTGATCTCTTGGAGTGCACGTAAGCAAGCTACAATGTCCAGGTCGAGTACTGAAGCTGAGTATAAGGCCTTAGCAAATGCCACTGCTGAGATTATTTGGGTACAAAATCTGTTAACAGAATTGGGCATTCGTCAACCACCTGCGGCATCACTTTGGTGTGACAATCTTGATGCTACCTAACTTTCTTCTAACCCTGTTTTTCATGCTAGGACAAAGCACATCGAAATTGATTATCATTTTGTCCGTGAACGGGTTGCAAACAAGCTCTTGAATATTCGGTTTGTTCCTACTGTGATCAAGTAGCGGACGGCTTCACTAAGCCACTATCGCTGCGGCAGCTGGAGGTTTTCAGACGCAATCTCAACTTAGACAGTTGTGATTGAGGGGGAGTGTTAAACATTGTAATGTATGTCACGGCAATGTTATGAGCCGTGGTAGCTTAGGGCGTGGTGTACGTGTGTTGTATTATTAGGATAGGTTAGATTGTTGAGATATGATCCTATAGTTAGCTTGAAGATCAATCCACACCTAACCTAACCTAATTCCTTGTAAGCCGCCGGCCTAGGCCTCCTTATATACACGCAACGCGCCCCTGCATAACGCAAGCGCTTCCAGCTATTTCTCACACAGTCCTCCAGCGCTTGGAGATCGGAGTTCGTAGGCGTCATCACGTAGCCGGGATCATAGCCTTTTTTTCCTTTTGAGCGGAGCGTCCATGCGTGCAGCGTGTCTACCTAGACGTGCCCATTGTTTTGCAGAACATGGACGTGACTATATCTTGCTGACTACCTGGGCCATGGGCTTGTGTACCCGAGGAGGCCCCCCTGCATCTCGTTAGAAAAACACGAGAAGTTACGTAGAAATAGTACCCGAGGAGGCCCATGAAGAAAGCCACATTGCCGATACAACCAAACACGCACGAGTAGAATTACTACTGTACCAGAAGACTGACTGGTGACTTTACTTGCAAATACACGAGCAGCCACCCAGTCTTCGGCGCCGTCGACAAAAGAAATTATTTTTTCTAGTTAAGGAACCACTTGTGCTGGTAGCCATGAAGCTGGCCCAGATTTTAGCCGGAACATCCGTCAATGTCATGCGAGTGTCGTGGCATTCCTTAAACGTGGAGAAAATTTTGGCTCCATGTCGCCACATGAATGCCGAGCACAACGACGGCGACACATACAGTAGCAGCAGTTGAATAATCTGTAATTAATATTTTTCTTGTTTGGATTTGGAAGGGATAATTCTATCTTGCTCTCTCTCTCTCATCGCCAAGCAGCTATATATAGACACAAATCGGCTGATTGATGGATAACACAAGCATGGGCATGGGCATGGAGAACAAGAGCGTGGCCATCATCGGCGCTGGCGTCAGTGGGCTGGCGGCGTGCAAGCACCTGCTGGAGCGCGGGTGCCGGCCGGTGGTATTCGAGGCGGACACCGTCGTTGGCGGCGTGTGGGCGCACACCCCGGACTGCACCAGGCTCCAGACCGAGCGGACCATGTACCAGTACACGGACTTCCCGTGGCCGGATTCCGTCACGGAGGAGTTCCCGAACAACCGCCAGGTCGCCGCCTACCTCAACGCCTACGCGCGCCGCTTCGGGGTGCTCGAATGCATCCGATTCGGGCACCGCGTTGCCGGGATGGAGTACCTCGGTGTCGCCGAGGAGGAGGTGGCGGCGTGGGACGAGTGGGCTGGCTGCGCTGACGCATTCGGCTCTGGCAATGGCAAGTGGCGCCTCACGGTGGCCGACGCCCAGGGTCAGGTGCAGGTAAAGACTAAAGAACTAGCTAGCACTGCTAGAAATTCCGCTCCTAGTTAAAAAATTTCACATACGGGATTGTTCGTAAATTTTCATTTCCTTTCTCTAGGTACACATGGCAGACTTTGTGATCCTTTGTATTGGAAGGTTCAGCAATGTTCCCAACATACCTAAATTGCCTCCTGGAAAAGGCCCGGAAGCATTTGATGGAAAAGTGATCCACTCCATGGACTATTCCAAAATGGGTAGTCAGAAAGCTAAGGAGATGGTCAAGGGCAAGCGTGTGACTGTTATTGGCTATGGACATTCGGCCCTTGACATCGCTAATGAATGTGCAAGCTTGAATGGTACAAATATGCAACGCTTCATTTTAAACATAGCTTTATTTCGCTCACACAAAGGATAATATATCCGATTTAGAGTGTGTTAACCAAAGCATTATTATATCCATTTGTCTTCATCATTCCAATTAAGAAATTTATGTGTGCCTTGTCTATATATAATGCTTATATGGTATTCATTTTATAGTGTGCTGCATAAAAAATGAAACCTCACTAATATAATATTTGCATGACTTATTTTTTTTAGGTACGGAGAAACCATGCACAATGGTTGTCCGAACCAAGCAATGGGTCTTACCGGACTTCTATGCTTGGGGTATCGACATATCAAAATTATATTTAACTCGGTTCGGTGAACTCCTTATTCATAAGCCTGGCGAAGGCCTCCTCCTTAGCTTGTTAGCTACCATCTTGACTCCATTGGTACTGCAACATTTTGCCTTTATTTATACAAGTTACAACATTAATATTATTAAAAGTGTAAATGTTTGTATTTTAGACTAACAACTAACAAGTCTATCCTCGTTTTGTGTATGAGTAGAAGTTGATGTTTTCGAAGTTCGCAGAGAGCTACTACTCCATTACAATGAAGAAGCATGACATGGTTCCCGACCATAGTTTTTTTGAGGGGATGGTGGGATGCTGGGTTGAACTTGCACCCAAGGATCATTATAAGAATCTAGAGGAAGGCAGCATCTTGGTTGAGAAGTCAAAGACCTTCAGCTTTTGCAAAGAAGGTGTGCTGGTTGAAGGTGAATCTACGTTGGTAAAGAGTGACATAGTTATCTTCGGAACAGGATTCAATGGCGACCAAAATATCAAGAGCATGTTCACATCGAATACTTCCAGAGTATTTTGAGTGGCTCAACATCCATGACTCTATCACTGTATAGGTCATCACCGATTTTCATTATTTTATTTACTTCAAGTATCTCTGAAAAGTTTCTAATTTATTTGGTATACATTTTCTCACAGGGATTGTGTACATCCCAACATTCCACAACTCGCAGTCATCGGATATTCAGAGAGCTATGCAAATCTCCACACCTCAGAACTACGGGCCAAGTGGCTAGCACATTTCATGGATGGTGGATTTAGGTTACCGAGTATTAAAGCAATGCATAGGGATGTCCTAGAATGGGAGAAGTTCATAAAGCGGTACTCTCATGGCGGATTCCATGCATTCTGCATTGGACTTTTGAATAACTGGTACAAAGATAACCTATGTCGGGACATGGGATGCAACCCAAGAAGGAAGAATGGAATTTTTGCTGAGTTATTTGAGGTCTATGGTCCAAGTGATTATATTGATCTTCACCCTAAGTAAGGGTAGATCTTAACTAATTATTCCCTTGTATGGGTTTAATTACTAGTATATGCTTGTTCCAATATGTATCTGCTTCTCGAATACTATATTACCTGCTGGCTTATTATTTATCACAATTCAATAAAACGTGTTGTCATTCACCGTTCCCTATGTGAAATGACTCTATTGATATTCGTATATAGACTAGCAACTTCATACAGTAGCAGTAACAACATACATCTAAAAAGATCCCTTCATTACAACTAAAACCATCAAAAGCAATTATTTTTGAGTACCTTTAGGTGGAGGATGTTAACAACCACATGTCCGACATGCCACAATTAAAATAATGTCAATAATAAACATCATTATAACATATATGAGTAAGATAAAAGAAATCCTACTAGTCGAGCCTTAGTAACAATCAAAATGCACAGCTGGAAGAGCATCATATTGATGGCACCAGAGAGAAGACGTTCCATGCGGCAGAGATGGTGGCCAGATCTGCCTCTGAAAGAAGATTGGTGGACACATAAGTTCTATGGACGAAGGAAACAATACACAATTACCTATTACAATCTTGGACTCATCACTAATTGTCAATTAATGACGGCAACCTATTAGTATTCAAGTGTTCTGCCCTATCGGTTAGCGAAGGGACTTATGGTCCGTCTATATTCAAGTTTTCATATTCGAAAAAGTTATGGTTATTCTATATCTACATCAGTGTAAAAAAGACAGTAACGAGTCATCTCAAATTTAGCAGTATCACATAAGTAACTTGCAATTACTATCCTACCTAATATGATGTGCAATTAATATTGTACCAAATATCACTGTGCATTACACGTAAGCATTTTCTAGTTGACAATGGGATAACTATTCTTTTTCTTCACGTCCTATTTTCTTTTTTTGGAATTTATTTAGTAGGTAAATAAGGAAAGTCAACCAATGTTTCTTTGTGTGATACTCTTCAAAGAGAAGCTCTACAATGAACTTGTGCATTTGTGGGTGTGGCAGTGTATTCCATCCCCTTTACCACGGGTCTCATTCCATCTCCCTCTAAGGCAGGTATAAAGTATCGAGTCCCCTGAAATTGCGCCAACTCTTCTTCCCAGCATATATAAAACAATATAGAAGCAGTGATCACGTTAAGCCTTTACCCTCGTGCAAATGAAAACACGGCTTCTGTTCAACACATCGCAATTTCTTGACCGTTTGCTGCATTGCACCTCCCGCGAAATTGTCGGGCTCAGCACTGCGTCAACAACACGTGTGAAGGTTGACACTACATAATTTAAAAAAAAACACAGTGTAAGTCATGCAGGGGAACTTAATTACACTAAGTTTTTAGCCTCCTTCTAAATTTTGGAAGAAACATACTACAATGTTTTAGAAATATGTTACTAAGCTTAAGACAACCTAAATAAACTGTTTTAAGACAAGCTTAATGGTTCCATAACATTAATGGATCTTTAGTATCAGTTAGGTGGTTCGAATTATACAGGTTCATCAAACTATCATCGTACGCACCACAATCTCTATTAGTGTTTCTCTTTCTCTGCCCTATAACTTGGCTGCTAGGGTAAATTCTCTTTTCTAAGCTTCACCAGCGAGCCCGCCGATTCCCCTACCATCTGTCTATCACTCTGGCGGCCAGTGGTGGTGTGGGGCATCCTGGTGCCCCATGTCGGGTTAGTGTTTTAGGTTGGGGGCGAATGGCGGTGTTTCTTCTTCGAGTTTGTCTTCCAGGCTCCAATCCTCCATGAGTTCGCCCAGAGTAGATTAGGGTTTTCTCCTTGGGGAAGTGAGATTACGGTTTCTCGTCATGTGGCGAGATTTGGTGTCAGATGCTTTAGATCTATTCAAGGGTTCGCTGACAACGAGTGCGTCTCCAGGGCGCTAATCCTCCGGGGCACGTGCACGAAGACTTTCCGATTGTCATCGACAAGCTCAAGC